>NW_028187359.1:0-80132 GCF_964204655.1 Triturus cristatus
ACTTTCCTGAGTATGTGAAGTGTTTTATTTTCACACTTCCATCCAGGGGTGAACCCTGAAATCTCACCCTGCGCGGAGCTCCATGACCCTGGGTAGAAGGTGCGACTTCATCCCCTTGAAGCCTAACACCTGCAAATGTCACAAGTATCAGTAAAACTGGTGCCTGGAGGCTGGAAACACACCCAAGGCCTTGCAGGCCTTATTATGATACTGTAAAGCAGTTAAATACACTTTCCTGAGGATGTGAAGTGTTTTATTTTCACACCTCAAGCCTGGGGTGAAGCCAGAAATCTCACCCTGCGCGGAGCTCCATGACACTGGGTAGAAGGTGCGACTTCATCCCCTTGAAGCCTAACACCTGCAAATGTCACAAGTATCAGTAAAACTGGTGCCAGGACGCTGGAAGTAGGCCCAAGGCCTTGCAGGCCTTATTCTGATACTGTAAAGCAGCTAAATACAATTTCCTGAGTATGTGAAGTGTTTTATTTTCACACCTCCAGCCAGGGGTGAAGCCTGAAATCTCACCCTGCGCGGAGCTCCATGACCCTGGGTAGAAGGTGCGACTTCATCCCCTTGAAGCCTAACACCTGCAAATGTCACAAGTATCAGTAAAACTGGTGCCAGGAGGCTGGAAGTAGGCCCAAGGCCTTGCAGGCCTTATTCTGATACTGTAAAGGAGCTAAATATACTTTCCTGAGTATGTGAAGCTTTTATTTTCACACCTCAAGCATGGGGTGAACCCTGAAATCTCACCCTGCGCGGAGCTCCATAACCCTGGGTAGAAGGTGCGACTTGATCCCCTTGAAGCCCAACACCTGCAAATGTCACAAGTATCAGTAAAACTGGTGCCAGTAGGCTGGATGTAGGCCCAAGGCCTTGCAGGCCTTATTCTGATACTGTAAAGGAGCTAAATACACTTTCCTGAGTATGTGAAGTGTTTTATTTTCACACCTCAAGCCTGGGGTGAACCCTGAAATCTCACCCTGCGCGGAGCTCCATGACCCTGGGTAGAAGGTGCGACTTCATCCCCTTGAAGCCTAACACCTACAAATGTCACAAGTATCAGTAAATCTGGTGCCAGGAGGCTGGAAGTAGGCCCAAGGCCTTGCAGGCCTTATTCTGATACAGTAAAGCAGCTAAATACACTTTCCTGAGTATGTGAAGTGTTTTATTTTCACACCTCCAGCCTGGGGTGAAGCCTGAAACCTTACCCTGCACGGAGCTCCATGACCCTGGGTAGAAGGTGCGACTTCATCCCCTTGAAGCCTAACACCTGCAAATGTCACAAGTATCAGTAAAACTGGTGCCAGGAGGCTGGAAGTAGGCCCAAGGCCTTGCAGGTCTTATTCTGATACTGTAAAGGAGCTAAATACACTTTCCTGAGTATGTGAAGTGTTTTATTTTCACACCTCCAGCCAGGGGTGAAGCCTGAAATCTCACCCTGCGCGGAGCTCCATGACCCTGGGTAGAAGGTGCGACTTCATCCCCTTGAAGCCTAACACCTACAAATGTCACAAGTATCAGTAAAACTGGTGCCAGGAGGCTGGAAGTAGGCCCAAGGCCTTGCAGGCCTTATTCCGATACTGTAAAGCAGCTAAATACACTTTCCTGAGTATGTGAAGTGTTTTATTTTCACACCTCCAGCCAGGGGTGAAGCCTGAAATCTCACCCTGCGCGGAGCTCCATGACCCTGGGTAGAAGGTGCGACTTCATCCCCTTGAAGCCTAACACCTCCAAGTGTCACAAGTATCAGTACAACTGGTGCCTGGAGGCTGGAAACACACCCAAGGCCTTGCAGGCCTTATTGTGATACTGTAAAGCAGTTAAATACACTTTCCTGAGTATGTGAAGTGTTTTATTTTCACACCTCCAGCCAGGGGTGAACCCTGAAATCTTACCCTGCGCGAAGCTCCATGACCCTGGGTAGAAGGTGCGACTTCATCCCCTTGAAGCATAACACCTCCAAGTGTCACAAGTATCAGTACAACTGGTGCCTGGAGGCTGGAAACAAACCCAAGGCCTTGCAGGCCTTGTTCTGATACTGTAAATGAGTTAAATACACTTTCCTGAGTAAGTGAAGTGTTTTATTTTCACACTTCCATCCAGGGGTGAACCCTGATATCTCACCCTGCGCGGAGCTCCATAACCCTGGGTAGAAGTTGCGACTTCATCCCCTTGAAGCCTAACACCTGCAAATGTCACCAGTATCAGTAAAACTGGAGTCTGGAGGCTGGAAACACACCCAAGGCATTGCAGGTCCTATTCTGATACTGTAAAGGAGTTAAATACACTTTAATGAGTATTTGAAGTGTTTTGTTTTCACACCACCAGCCAGGGGTGAACCCTGAATTCTCACCCTGAGCGGAGCTCCATAACCCTGGGTAGAAGGTGCGACTTCATCCCCTTGAAGCCTAACACCTGCAAACGTCACAAGCATCAGTAAAACTGGTGCCTGGGTGCTGGAAACACACCCAAGGCCTTGCAGGCCTTATCCTGATACTGTAAAGGAGTTAAATACACTTTCCCGAGTATGTGAAGTGTTTTGTTTTCACACCTTGAGCCAGGGGTGAACCCTGAAATCTAACCCTGCGCGGAGCTCCATGACCCTGGGTAGAAGGTGCGACTTCATCCCCTTGAAGCCTAACACCTGCAAATGTCACCAGTATCAGTAAAACTGGTGTCTGGAGGCTGGAAACACACCCAAGGCATTGCAGGCCCTATTCTGATACTGTAAAGGAGTGAAATACACTTTCCTGAGTATGTGAAGTGATTTGTTTTCACACCTCCAGCCAGGGGTGAACCCTGAAATCTTACCCTGCGCGGAGCTCCATGACCCTGGGTAGAAGGTGCGACTTCATCCCCTTGAAGCATAACACCTCCAAGTGTCACAAGTATCAGTACAACTGGTGCCTGGAGGCTGGAAACAAACCCAAGGCCTTGCAGGCCTTGTTCTGATACTGTAAAGGAGTTAAATACACTTTCCTGAGTAAGTGAAGTGTTTTATTTTCACACTTCCATCCAGGGGTGAATCCTGAAATCTCACCCTGCGCGGAGCTCCATAACCCTGGGTAGAAGGTGCGACTTCATCCCCTTGAAGCCTAACACCTGCAAATGTCACAAGTATCAGTAAAACTGGTGCCTGGAGGCTGGAAACACACCCAAGGCCTTGCAGGCCTTATTGTGATACTGTAAAGCAGTTAAATACACTTTCCTGAGTATGTGAAGTGTTTTATTTTCACACCTCCAGCCAGGGGTGAACCCTGAAATCTTACCCTGCGTGAAGCTCCATGACCCTGGGTAGAAGGTGCGACTTCATCCCCTTGAAGCATAACACCTCCAAGTTTCACAAGTATCAGTACAACTGGTGCCTGGAGGCTGGAAACAAACCCAAGGCCTTGCAGGCCTTGTTCTGATACTGTAAACGAGTTAAATACACTTTCCTGAGTAAGTGAAGTGTTTTATTTTCACACTTCCATCCAGGGGTGAACCCTGAAATCTCACCCTGCGCGAAGCTCCATGACCCTGGGTAGAAGGTGCGACTTCATCCCCTTGAAGCCTAACACCTGCAAATGTCACAAGTATCAGTAAAACTGGTGCCAGGAGGCTGGAAGTAGGCCCAAGGCCTTGCAGGCCTTATTCTGATACTGTAAAGGAGCTAAATACACTTTCCTGAGTGTGTGAAGTGTTTTATTTTCACACCTCCAGCCAGGGGTGAAGCCTGAAATCTCACCCTGCGCGGAGCTCCATGACCCTGGGTAGAAGGTGCGACTTCACCCCCTTGAAGCCTAACACCTACAAATGTCACAAGTATCAGTAAAACTGGTGCCAGGAGGCTGGAAGTAGGCCCAAGGCCTTGCAGGCCTTATTCTGATACTGTAAAGCAGCTAAATACGCTTTCCTGAGTATGTGAAGTGTTTTATTTTCACACCTCCAGCCAGGGGTGAAGCCTGAAATCTCACCCTGCGCGGAGCTCCATAACCCTGGGTAGAAGGTGCGGCTTCATCCCCTTGAAGCCTAACACCTACAAATGTCACAAGTATCAGTAAAACTGGTGCCAGGAGGCTGGAAGTAGGCCCAAGGCCTTGCAGGCCTTATTCTGATACTGTAAAGCAGCTAAATACGCTTTCCTGAGTATGTGAAGTGTTTTATTTTCACACCTCCAGCCAGGGGTGAAGCCTGAAATCTCACCCTGCGCGGAGCTCCATAACCCTGGGTAGAAGGTGCGACTTCATCCCCTTGAAGCCTAACACCTGCAAATGTCACAAGTATCAGTAAAACTGGTGCCTGGAGGCTGGAAACACACCCAAGGCCTTGCAGGCCTTATTGTGATACTGTAAAGCAGTTAAATACGCTTTCCTGAGTATGTGAAGTGTTTTATTTTCACACCTCCAGCCAGGGGTGAACCCTGAAATCTTACCCTGCGCGAAGCTCCATGACCCTGGGTAGAAGGTGCGACTTCATCCCCTTGAAGCATAACACCTCCAAGTGTCACAAGTATCAGTACAACTGGTGCCTGGAGGCTGGAAACAAACCCAAGGCCTTGCAGGCCTTGTTCTGATACTGTAAATGAGTTAAATACACTTTCCTGAGTAAGTGAAGTGTTTTATTTTCACACTTCCATCCAGGGGTGAACCCTGATATCTCACCCTGCGCGGAGCTCCATAACCCTGGGTAGAAGTTGCGACTTCATCCCCTTGAAGCCTAACACCTGCAAATGTCACCAGTATCAGTAAAACTGGAGTCTGGAGGCTGGAAACACACCCAAGGCATTGCAGGTCCTATTCTGATACTGTAAAGGAGTTAAATACACTTTAATGAGTATGTGAAGTGTTTTGTTTTCACACCACCAGCCAGGGGTGAACCCTGAATTCTCACCCTGAGCGGAGCTCCATAACCCTGGGTAGAAGGTGCGACTTCATCCCCTTGAAGCCTAACACCTGCAAACGTCACAAGCATCAGTAAAACTGGTGCCTGGGTGCTGGAAACACACCCAAGGCCTTGCAGGCCTTATCCTGATACTGTAAAGGAGTTAAATACACTTTCCTGAGTATGTGAAGTGTTTTGTTTTCACACCTTGAGCCAGGGGTGAACCCTGAAATCTAACCCTGCGCGGAGCTCCATGACCCTGGGTAGAAGGTGCGACTTCTTCCCCTTGAAGCCTAACACCTGCAAATGTCACCAGTATCAGTAAAACTGGTGTCTGGAGGCTGGAAACACACCCAAGGCATTGCAGGCCCTATTCTGATACTGTAAAGGAGTGAAATACACTTTACTGAGTATGTGAAGTGATTTGTTTTCACACCTCCAGCCAGGGGTGAACCCTGAAATCTTACCCTGCGCGGAGCTCCATGACCCTGGGTAGAAGGTGCGACTTCATCCCCTTGAAGCATAACACCTCCAAGTGTCACAAGTATCAGTACAACTGGTGCCTGGAGGCTGGAAACAAACCCAAGGCCTTGCAGGCCTTGTTCTGATACTGTAAAGGAGTTAAATACACTTTCCTGAGTAAGTGAAGTGTTTTATTTTCACACTTCCATCCAGGGGTGAACCCTGAAATCTCACCCTGCGCGGAGCTCCATAACCCTGGGTAGAAGGTGCGACTTCATCCCCTTGAAGCCTAACACCTGCAAATGTCACAAGTATCAGTAAAACTGGTGCCTGGAGGCTGGAAACACACCCAAGGCCTTGCAGGCCTTATTGTGATACTGTAAAGCAGTTAAATACACTTTCCTGAGTATGTGAAGTGTTTTATTTTCACACCTCCAGCCAGGGGTGAACCCTGAAATCTTACCCTGCGCGAAGCTCCATGACCCTGGGTAGAAGGTGCGACTTCATCCCCTTGAAGCATAACACCTCCAAGTGTCACAAGTATCAGTACAACTGGTGCCTGGAGGCTGGAAACAAACCCAAGGCCTTGCAGGCCTTGTTCTGATACTGTAAATGAGTTAAATACACTTTCCTGAGTAAGTGAAGTGTTTTATTTTCACACTTCCATCCAGGGGTGAACCCTGAAATCTCACCCTGCGCGAAGCTCCATGACCCTGGGTAGAAGGTGCGACTTCATCCCCTTGAAGCCTAACACCTGCAAATGTCACAAGTATCAGTAAAACTGGTGCCAGGAGGCTGGAAGTAGGCCCAAGGCCTTGCAGGCCTTATTCTGATACTGTAAAGGAGCTAAATACACTTTCCTGAGTATGTGAAGTGTTTTATTTTCACACCTCCAGCCAGGGGTGAAGCCTGAAATCTCACCCTGCGCGGAGCTCCATGACCCTGGGTAGAAGGTGCGACTTCATCCCCTTGAAGCCTAACAACTACAAATGTCACAAGTATCAGTAAAACTGGTGCCAGGAGGCTGGAAGTAGGCCCAAGGCCTTGCAGGCCTTATTCTGATACTGTAAAGCAGCTAAATACGCTTTCCTGAGTATGTGAAGTGTTTTATTTTCACACCTCCAGCCAGGGGTGAAGCCTGAAATCTCACCCTGCGCGGAGCTCCATAACCCTGGGTAGAAGGTGCGGCTTCATCCCCTTGAAGCCTAACACCTGCAAATGTCACAAGTATCAGTAAATCTGGTGCCAGGAGGCTGGAAGTAGGCCCAAGGCCTTGCAGGCCTTATTCTGATACTGTAAAGCAGCTAAATACGCTTTCCTGAGTATGTGAAGTGTTTTATTTTCACACTTCCATCCAGGGGTGAACTCTGAAATCTCACCCTGCGCGGAGCTCCATAACCCTGGGTAGAAGGTGCGACTTCATCCCCTTGAAGCCTAACACCTACAAATGTCACAAGTATCAGTAAAACTGGTGCCAGGAGGCTGGAAGTAGGCCCAAGGCCTTGCAGGCCTTATTCTGATACTGTAAAGCAGCTAAATACACTTTCCTGAGTATGTGAAGTGTATATTTTTCACACCTCAAGCCTGGGGTGAACCCTGAAATCTCACCCTGCGCGGAGCTCCATGACCCTGGGTAGAAGGTGCGACTTCATCCCCTTGAAGCCTAACACCTACAAATGTCACAAGTATCAGTAAAACTGGTGCCAGGAGGCTGGAAGTAGGCCCAAGGCCTTGCAGGCCTTGTTCTGATACTGTAAAGGAGTTAAATACACTTTCCTGAGTATGTGAAGTGTTTTATTTTCACACTTCCATCCAGGGGTGAACCCTGAAATCTCACCCTGCGCGGAGCTCCATGACCCTGGGTAGAAGGTGCGACTTCATCCCCTTGAAGCCTAACACCTGCAAATGTCACAAGTATCAGTAAAACTGGTGCCTGGAGGCTGGAAACACACCCAAGGCCTTGCAGGCCTTATTATGATACTGTAAAGCAGTTAAATACACTTTCCTGAGGATGTGAAGTGTTTTATTTTCACACCTCAAGCCTGGGGTGAAGCCAGAAATCTCACCCTGCGCGGAGCTCCATGACACTGGGTAGAAGGTGCGACTTCATCCCCTTGAAGCCTAACACCTGCAAATGTCACAAGTATCAGTAAAACTGGTGCCAGGACGCTGGAAGTAGGCCCAAGGCCTTGCAGGCCTTATTCTGATACTGTAAAGCAGCTAAATACAATTTCCCGAGTATGTGAAGTGTTTTATTTTCACACCTCCAGCCAGGGGTGAAGCCTGAAATCTCACCCTGCGCGGAGCTCCATGACCCTGGGTAGAAGGTGCGACTTCATCCCCTTGAAGCCTAACACCTGCAAATGTCACAAGTATCAGTAAAACTGGTGCCAGGAGGCTGGAAGTAGGCCCAAGGCCTTGCAGGCCTTATTCTGATACTGTAAAGGAGCTAAATATACTTTCCTGAGTATGTGAAGCTTTTATTTTCACACCTCAAGCATGGGGTGAACCCTGAAATCTCACCCTGCGCGGAGCTCCATAACCCTGGGTAGAAGGTGCGACTTGATCCCCTTGAAGCCCAACACCTGCAAATGTCACAAGTATCAGTAAAACTGGTGCCAGTAGGCTGGATGTAGGCCCAAGGCCTTGCAGGCCTTATTCTGATACTGTAAAGGAGCTAAATACACTTTCCTGAGTATGTGAAGTGTTTTATTTTCACACCTCAAGCCTGGGGTGAACCCTGAAATCTCACCCTGCGCGGAGCTCCATGACCCTGGGTAGAAGGTGCGACTTCATCCCCTTGAAGCCTAACACCTACAAATGTCACAAGTATCAGTAAATCTGGTGCCAGGAGGCTGGAAGTAGGCCCAAGGCCTTGCAGGCCTTATTCTGATACAGTAAAGCAGCTAAATACACTTTCCTGAGTATGTGAAGTGTTTTATTTTAACACCTCCAGCCTGGGGTGAAGCCTGAAACCTTACCCTGCACGGAGCTCCATGACCCTGGGTAGAAGGTGCGACTTCATCCCCTTGAAGCCTAACACCTGCAAATGTCACAAGTATCAGTAAAACTGGTGCCAGGAGGCTGGAAGTAGGCCCAAGGCCTTGCAGGCCTTATTCTGATACTGTAAAGGAGCTAAATACACTTTCCTGAGTATGTGAAGTGTTTTATTTTCACACCTCCAGCCAGGGGTGAAGCCTGAAATCTCACCCTGCGCGGAGCTCCATGACCCTGGGTAGAAGGTGCGACTTCATCCCCTTGAAGCCTAACACCTACAAATGTCACAAGTATCAGTAAAACTGGTGCCAGGAGGCTGGAAGTAGGCCCAAGGCCTTGCAGGCCTTATTCCGATACTGTAAAGCAGCTAAATACACTTTCCTGAGTATGTGAAGTGTTTTATTTTCACACCTCCAGCCAGGGGTGAAGCCTGAAATCTCACCCTGCGCGGAGCTCCATGACCCTGGGTAGAAGGTGCGACTTCATCCCCTTGAAGCCTAACACCTCCAAGTGTCACAAGTATCAGTACAACTGGTGCCTGGAGGCTGGAAACACACCCAAGGCCTTGCAGGCCTTATTGTGATACTGTAAAGCAGTTAAATACACTTTCCTGAGTATGTGAAGTGTTTTATTTTCACACCTCCAGCCAGGGGTGAACCCTGAAATCTTACCCTGCGCGAAGCTCCATGACCCTGGGTAGAAGGTGCGACTTCATCCCCTTGAAGCATAACACCTCCAAGTGTCACAAGTATCAGTACAACTGGTGCCTGGAGGCTGGAAACAAACCCAAGGCCTTGCAGGCCTTGTTCTGATACTGTAAATGAGTTAAATACACTTTCCTGAGTAAGTGAAGTGTTTTATTTTCACACTTCCATCCAGGGGTGAACCCTGATATCTCACCCTGCGCGGAGCTCCATAACCCTGGGTAGAAGTTGCGACTTCATCCCCTTGAAGCCTAACACCTGCAAATGTCACCAGTATCAGTAAAACTGGAGTCTGGAGGCTGGAAACACACCCAAGGCATTGCAGGTCCTATTCTGATACTGTAAAGGAGTTAAATACACTTTAATGAGTATGTGAAGTGTTTTGTTTTCACACCACCAGCCAGGGGTGAACCCTGAATTCTCACCCTGAGCGGAGCTCCATAACCCTGGGTAGAAGGTGCGACTTCATCCCCTTGAAGCCTAACACCTGCAAACGTCACAAGCATCAGTAAAACTGGTGCCTGGGTGCTGGAAACACACCCAAGGCCTTGCAGGCCTTATCCTGATACTGTAAAGGAGTTAAATACACTTTCCCGAGTATGTGAAGTGTTTTGTTTTCACACCTTGAGCCAGGGGTGAACCCTGAAATCTAACCCTGCGCGGAGCTCCATGACCCTGGGTAGAAGGTGCGACTTCATCCCCTTGAAGCCTAACACCTGCAAATGTCACCAGTATCAGTAAAACTGGTGTCTGGAGGCTGGAAACACACCCAAGGCATTGCAGGCCCTATTCTGATACTGTAAAGGAGTGAAATACACTTTCCTGAGTATGTGAAGTGATTTGTTTTCACACCTCCAGCCAGGGGTGAACCCTGAAATCTTACCCTGCGCGGAGCTCCATGACCCTGGGTAGAAGGTGCGACTTCATCCCCTTGAAGCATAACACCTCCAAGTGTCACAAGTATCAGTACAACTGGTGCCTGGAGGCTGGAAACAAACCCAAGGCCTTGCAGGCCTTGTTCTGATACTGTAAAGGAGTTAAATACACTTTCCTGAGTAAGTGAAGTGTTTTATTTTCACACTTCCATCCAGGGGTGAACCCTGAAATCTCACCCTGCGCGGAGCTCCATAACCCTGGGTAGAAGGTGCGACTTCATCCCCTTGAAGCCTAACACCTGCAAATGTCACAAGTATCAGTAAAACTGGTGCCTGGAGGCTGGAAACACACCCAAGGCCTTGCAGGCCTTATTGTGATACTGTAAAGCAGTTAAATACACTTTCCTGAGTATGTGAAGTGTTTTATTTTCACACCTCCAGCCAGGGGTGAACCCTGAAATCTTACCCTGCGTGAAGCTCCATGACCCTGGGTAGAAGGTGCGACTTCATCCCCTTGAAGCATAACACCTCCAAGTGTCACAAGTATCAGTACAACTGGTGCCTGGAGGCTGGAAACAAACCCAAGGCCTTGCAGGCCTTGTTCTGATACTGTAAATGAGTTAAATACACTTTCCTGAGTAAGTGAAGTGTTTTATTTTCACACTTCCATCCAGGGGTGAACCCTGAAATCTCACCCTGCGCGAAGCTCCATGACCCTGGGTAGAAGGTGCGACTTCATCCCCTTGAAGCCTAACACCTGCAAATGTCACAAGTATCAGTAAAACTGGTGCCAGGAGGCTGGAAGTAGGCCCAAGGCCTTGCAGGCCTTATTCTGATACTGTAAAGGAGCTAAATACACTTTCCTGAGTGTGTGAAGTGTTTTATTTTCACACCTCCAGCCAGGGGTGAAGCCTGAAATCTCACCCTGCGCGGAGCTCCATGACCCTGGGTAGAAGGTGCGACTTCACCCCCTTGAAGCCTAACACCTACAAATGTCACAAGTATCAGTAAAACTGGTGCCAGGAGGCTGGAAGTAGGCCCAAGGCCTTGCAGGCCTTATTCTGATACTGTAAAGCAGCTAAATACGCTTTCCTGAGTATGTGAAGTGTTTTATTTTCACACCTCCAGCCAGGGGTGAAGCCTGAAATCTCACCCTGCGCGGAGCTCCATAACCCTGGGTAGAAGGTGCGGCTTCATCCCCTTGAAGCCTAACACCTACAAATGTCACAAGTATCAGTAAAACTGGTGCCAGGAGGCTGGAAGTAGGCCCAAGGCCTTGCAGGCCTTATTCTGATACTGTAAAGCAGCTAAATACGCTTTCCTGAGTATGTGAAGTGTTTTATTTTCACACCTCCAGCCAGGGGTGAAGCCTGAAATCTCACCCTGCGCGGAGCTCCATAACCCTGGGTAGAAGGTGCGACTTCATCCCCTTGAAGCCTAACACCTGCAAATGTCACAAGTATCAGTAAAACTGGTGCCTGGAGGCTGGAAACACACCCAAGGCCTTGCAGGCCTTATTGTGATACTGTAAAGCAGTTAAATACGCTTTCCTGAGTATGTGAAGTGTTTTATTTTCACACCTCCAGCCAGGGGTGAACCCTGAAATCTTACCCTGCGCGAAGCTCCATGACCCTGGGTAGAAGGTGCGACTTCATCCCCTTGAAGCATAACACCTCCAAGTGTCACAAGTATCAGTACAACTGGTGCCTGGAGGCTGGAAACAAACCCAAGGCCTTGCAGGCCTTGTTCTGATACTGTAAATGAGTTAAATACACTTTCCTGAGTAAGTGAAGTGTTTTATTTTCACACTTCCATCCAGGGGTGAACCCTGATATCTCACCCTGCGCGGAGCTCCATAACCCTGGGTAGAAGTTGCGACTTCATCCCCTTGAAGCCTAACACCTGCAAATGTCACCAGTATCAGTAAAACTGGAGTCTGGAGGCTGG
Source organism: Triturus cristatus (assembly GCF_964204655.1). Taxonomy (NCBI): domain Eukaryota; kingdom Metazoa; phylum Chordata; class Amphibia; order Caudata; family Salamandridae; genus Triturus; species Triturus cristatus. Next base: position 11,852 of record NW_028187359.1, read on the forward strand.
AAACACACCCAAGGCATTGCAGGTCCTATTCTGATACTGTAAAGGAGTTAAATACACTTTAATGAGTATGTGAAGTGTTTTGTTTTCACACCACCAGCCAGGGGTGAACCCTGAATTCTCACCCTGAGCGGAGCTCCATAACCCTGGGTAGAAGGTGCGACTTCATCCCCTTGAAGCCTAACACCTGCAAACGTCACAAGCATCAGTAAAACTGGTGCCTGGGTGCTGGAAACACACCCAAGGCCTTGCAGGCCTTATCCTGATACTGTAAAGGAGTTAAATACACTTTCCTGAGTATGTGAAGTGTTTTGTTTTCACACCTTGAGCCAGGGGTGAACCCTGAAATCTAACCCTGCGCGGAGCTCCATGACCCTGGGTAGAAGGTGCGACTTCTTCCCCTTGAAGCCTAACACCTGCAAATGTCACCAGTATCAGTAAAACTGGTGTCTGGAGGCTGGAAACACACCCAAGGCATTGCAGGCCCTATTCTGATACTGTAAAGGAGTGAAATACACTTTACTGAGTATGTGAAGTGATTTGTTTTCACACCTCCAGCCAGGGGTGAACCCTGAAATCTTACCCTGCGCGGAGCTCCATGACCCTGGGTAGAAGGTGCGACTTCATCCCCTTGAAGCATAACACCTCCAAGTGTCACAAGTATCAGTACAACTGGTGCCTGGAGGCTGGAAACAAACCCAAGGCCTTGCAGGCCTTGTTCTGATACTGTAAAGGAGTTAAATACACTTTCCTGAGTAAGTGAAGTGTTTTATTTTCACACTTCCATCCAGGGGTGAACCCTGAAATCTCACCCTGCGCGGAGCTCCATAACCCTGGGTAGAAGGTGCGACTTCATCCCCTTGAAGCCTAACACCTGCAAATGTCACAAGTATCAGTAAAACTGGTGCCTGGAGGCTGGAAACACACCCAAGGCCTTGCAGGCCTTATTGTGATACTGTAAAGCAGTTAAATACACTTTCCTGAGTATGTGAAGTGTTTTATTTTCACACCTCCAGCCAGGGGTGAACCCTGAAATCTTACCCTGCGCGAAGCTCCATGACCCTGGGTAGAAGGTGCGACTTCATCCCCTTGAAGCATAACACCTCCAAGTGTCACAAGTATCAGTACAACTGGTGCCTGGAGGCTGGAAACAAACCCAAAGCCTTGCAGGCCTTGTTCTGATACTGTAAATGAGTTAAATACACTTTCCTGAGTAAGTGAAGTGTTTTATTTTCACACTTCCATCCAGGGGTGAACCCTGAAATCTCACCCTGCGCGAAGCTCCATGACCCTGGGTAGAAGGTGCGACTTCATCCCCTTGAAGCCTAACACCTGCAAATGTCACAAGTATCAGTAAAACTGGTGCCAGGAGGCTGGAAGTAGGCCCAAGGCCTTGCAGGCCTTATTCTGATACTGTAAAGGAGCTAAATACACTTTCCTGAGTATGTGAAGTGTTTTATTTTCACACCTCCAGCCAGGGGTGAAGCCTGAAATCTCACCCTGCGCGGAGCTCCATGACCCTGGGTAGAAGGTGCGACTTCATCCCCTTGAAGCCTAACAACTACAAATGTCACAAGTATCAGTAAAACTGGTGCCAGGAGGCTGGAAGTAGGCCCAAGGCCTTGCAGGCCTTATTCTGATACTGTAAAGCAGCTAAATACGCTTTCCTGAGTATGTGAAGTGTTTTATTTTCACACCTCCAGCCAGGGGTGAAGCCTGAAATCTCACCCTGCGCGGAGCTCCATAACCCTGGGTAGAAGGTGCGGCTTCATCCCCTTGAAGCCTAACACCTGCAAATGTCACAAGTATCAGTAAATCTGGTGCCAGGAGGCTGGAAGTAGGCCCAAGGCCTTGCAGGCCTTATTCTGATACTGTAAAGCAGCTAAATACGCTTTCCTGAGTATGTGAAGTGTTTTATTTTCACACTTCCATCCAGGGGTGAACTCTGAAATCTCACCCTGCGCGGAGCTCCATAACCCTGGGTAGAAGGTGCGACTTCATCCCCTTGAAGCCTAACACCTACAAATGTCACAAGTATCAGTAAAACTGGTGCCAGGAGGCTGGAAGTAGGCCCAAGGCCTTGCAGGCCTTATTCTGATACTGTAAAGCAGCTAAATACACTTTCCTGAGTATGTGAAGTGTATATTTTTCACACCTCAAGCCTGGGGTGAACCCTGAAATCTCACCCTGCGCGGAGCTCCATGACCCTGGGTAGAAGGTGCGACTTCATCCCCTTGAAGCCTAACACCTACAAATGTCACAAGTATCAGTAAAACTGGTGCCAGGAGGCTGGAAGTAGGCCCAAGGCCTTGCAGGCCTTGTTCTGATACTGTAAAGGAGTTAAATACACTTTCCTGAGTATGTGAAGTGTTTTATTTTCACACTTCCATCCAGGGGTGAACCCTGAAATCTCACCCTGCGCGGAGCTCCATGACCCTGGGTAGAAGGTGCGACTTCATCCCCTTGAAGCCTAACACCTGCAAATGTCACAAGTATCAGTAAAACTGGTGCCTGGAGGCTGGAAACACACCCAAGGCCTTGCAGGCCTTATTATGATACTGTAAAGCAGTTAAATACACTTTCCTGAGGATGTGAAGTGTTTTATTTTCACACCTCAAGCCTGGGGTGAAGCCAGAAATCTCACCCTGCGCGGAGCTCCATGACACTGGGTAGAAGGTGCGACTTCATCCCCTTGAAGCCTAACACCTGCAAATGTCACAAGTATCAGTAAAACTGGTGCCAGGACGCTGGAAGTAGGCCCAAGGCCTTGCAGGCCTTATTCTGATACTGTAAAGCAGCTAAATACAATTTCCCGAGTATGTGAAGTGTTTTATTTTCACACCTCCAGCCAGGGGTGAAGCCTGAAATCTCACCCTGCGCGGAGCTCCATGACCCTGGGTAGAAGGTGCGACTTCATCCCCTTGAAGCCTAACACCTGCAAATGTCACAAGTATCAGTAAAACTGGTGCCAGGAGGCTGGAAGTAGGCCCAAGGCCTTGCAGGCCTTATTCTGATACTGTAAAGGAGCTAAATATACTTTCCTGAGTATGTGAAGCTTTTATTTTCACACCTCAAGCATGGGGTGAACCCTGAAATCTCACCCTGCGCGGAGCTCCATAACCCTGGGTAGAAGGTGCGACTTGATCCCCTTGAAGCCCAACACCTGCAAATGTCACAAGTATCAGTAAAACTGGTGCCAGTAGGCTGGATGTAGGCCCAAGGCCTTGCAGGCCTTATTCTGATACTGTAAAGGAGCTAAATACACTTTCCTGAGTATGTGAAGTGTTTTATTTTCACACCTCAAGCCTGGGGTGAACCCTGAAATCTCACCCTGCGCGGAGCTCCATGACCCTGGGTAGAAGGTGCGACTTCATCCCCTTGAAGCCTAACACCTACAAATGTCACAAGTATCAGTAAATCTGGTGCCAGGAGGCTGGAAGTAGGCCCAAGGCCTTGCAGGCCTTATTCTGATACAGTAAAGCAGCTAAATACACTTTCCTGAGTATGTGAAGTGTTTTATTTTAACACCTCCAGCCTGGGGTGAAGCCTGAAACCTTACCCTGCACGGAGCTCCATGACCCTGGGTAGAAGGTGCGACTTCATCCCCTTGAAGCCTAACACCTGCAAATGTCACAAGTATCAGTAAAACTGGTGCCAGGAGGCTGGAAGTAGGCCCAAGGCCTTGCAGGCCTTATTCTGATACTGTAAAGGAGCTAAATACACTTTCCTGAGTATGTGAAGTGTTTTATTTTCACACCTCCAGCCAGGGGTGAAGCCTGAAATCTCACCCTGCGCGGAGCTCCATGACCCTGGGTAGAAGGTGCGACTTCATCCCCTTGAAGCCTAACACCTACAAATGTCACAAGTATCAGTAAAACTGGTGCCAGGAGGCTGGAAGTAGGCCCAAGGCCTTGCAGGCCTTATTCCGATACTGTAAAGCAGCTAAATACACTTTCCTGAGTATGTGAAGTGTTTTATTTTCACACCTCCAGCCAGGGGTGAAGCCTGAAATCTCACCCTGCGCGGAGCTCCATGACCCTGGGTAGAAGGTGCGACTTCATCCCCTTGAAGCCTAACACCTCCAAGTGTCACAAGTATCAGTACAACTGGTGCCTGGAGGCTGGAAACACACCCAAGGCCTTGCAGGCCTTATTGTGATACTGTAAAGCAGTTAAATACACTTTCCTGAGTATGTGAAGTGTTTTATTTTCACACCTCCAGCCAGGGGTGAACCCTGAAATCTTACCCTGCGCGAAGCTCCATGACCCTGGGTAGAAGGTGCGACTTCATCCCCTTGAAGCATAACACCTCCAAGTGTCACAAGTATCAGTACAACTGGTGCCTGGAGGCTGGAAACAAACCCAAGGCCTTGCAGGCCTTGTTCTGATACTGTAAATGAGTTAAATACACTTTCCTGAGTAAGTGAAGTGTTTTATTTTCACACTTCCATCCAGGGGTGAACCCTGATATCTCACCCTGCGCGGAGCTCCATAACCCTGGGTAGAAGTTGCGACTTCATCCCCTTGAAGCCTAACACCTGCAAATGTCACCAGTATCAGTAAAACTGGAGTCTGGAGGCTGGAAACACACCCAAGGCATTGCAGGTCCTATTCTGATACTGTAAAGGAGTTAAATACACTTTAATGAGTATGTGAAGTGTTTTGTTTTCACACCACCAGCCAGGGGTGAACCCTGAATTCTCACCCTGAGCGGAGCTCCATAACCCTGGGTAGAAGGTGCGACTTCATCCCCTTGAAGCCTAACACCTGCAAACGTCACAAGCATCAGTAAAACTGGTGCCTGGGTGCTGGAAACACACCCAAGGCCTTGCAGGCCTTATCCTGATACTGTAAAGGAGTTAAATACACTTTCCCGAGTATGTGAAGTGTTTTGTTTTCACACCTTGAGCCAGGGGTGAACCCTGAAATCTAACCCTGCGCGGAGCTCCATGACCCTGGGTAGAAGGTGCGACTTCATCCCCTTGAAGCCTAACACCTGCAAATGTCACCAGTATCAGTAAAACTGGTGTCTGGAGGCTGGAAACACACCCAAGGCATTGCAGGCCCTATTCTGATACTGTAAAGGAGTGAAATACACTTTCCTGAGTATGTGAAGTGATTTGTTTTCACACCTCCAGCCAGGGGTGAACCCTGAAATCTTACCCTGCGCGGAGCTCCATGACCCTGGGTAGAAGGTGCGACTTCATCCCCTTGAAGCATAACACCTCCAAGTGTCACAAGTATCAGTACAACTGGTGCCTGGAGGCTGGAAACAAACCCAAGGCCTTGCAGGCCTTGTTCTGATACTGTAAAGGAGTTAAATACACTTTCCTGAGTAAGTGAAGTGTTTTATTTTCACACTTCCATCCAGGGGTGAACCCTGAAATCTCACCCTGCGCGGAGCTCCATAACCCTGGGTAGAAGGTGCGACTTCATCCCCTTGAAGCCTAACACCTGCAAATGTCACAAGTATCAGTAAAACTGGTGCCTGGAGGCTGGAAACACACCCAAGGCCTTGCAGGCCTTATTGTGATACTGTAAAGCAGTTAAATACACTTTCCTGAGTATGTGAAGTGTTTTATTTTCACACCTCCAGCCAGGGGTGAACCCTGAAATCTTACCCTGCGTGAAGCTCCATGACCCTGGGTAGAAGGTGCGACTTCATCCCCTTGAAGCATAACACCTCCAAGTGTCACAAGTATCAGTACAACTGGTGCCTGGAGGCTGGAAACAAACCCAAGGCCTTGCAGGCCTTGTTCTTCTGATACTGTAAATGAGTTAAATACACTTTCCTGAGTAAGTGAAGTGTTTTATTTTCACACTTCCATCCAGGGGTGAACCCTGAAATCTCACCCTGCGCGAAGCTCCATGACCCTGGGTAGAAGGTGCGACTTCATCCCCTTGAAGCCTAACACCTGCAAATGTCACAAGTATCAGTAAAACTGGTGCCAGGAGGCTGGAAGTAGGCCCAAGGCCTTGCAGGCCTTATTCTGATACTGTAAAGGAGCTAAATACACTTTCCTGAGTGTGTGAAGTGTTTTATTTTCACACCTCCAGCCAGGGGTGAAGCCTGAAATCTCACCCTGCGCGGAGCTCCATGACCCTGGGTAGAAGGTGCGACTTCACCCCCTTGAAGCCTAACACCTACAAATGTCACAAGTATCAGTAAAACTGGTGCCAGGAGGCTGGAAGTAGGCCCAAGGCCTTGCAGGCCTTATTCTGATACTGTAAAGCAGCTAAATACGCTTTCCTGAGTATGTGAAGTGTTTTATTTTCACACCTCCAGCCAGGGGTGAAGCCTGAAATCTCACCCTGCGCGGAGCTCCATAACCCTGGGTAGAAGGTGCGGCTTCATCCCCTTGAAGCCTAACACCTACAAATGTCACAAGTATCAGTAAAACTGGTGCCAGGAGGCTGGAAGTAGGCCCAAGGCCTTGCAGGCCTTATTCTGATACTGTAAAGCAGCTAAATACGCTTTCCTGAGTATGTGAAGTGTTTTATTTTCACACCTCCAGCCAGGGGTGAAGCCTGAAATCTCACCCTGCGCGGAGCTCCATAACCCTGGGTAGAAGGTGCGACTTCATCCCCTTGAAGCCTAACACCTGCAAATGTCACAAGTATCAGTAAAACTGGTGCCTGGAGGCTGGAAACACACCCAAGGCCTTGCAGGCCTTATTGTGATACTGTAAAGCAGTTAAATACGCTTTCCTGAGTATGTGAAGTGTTTTATTTTCACACCTCCAGCCAGGGGTGAACCCTGAAATCTTACCCTGCGCGAAGCTCCATGACCCTGGGTAGAAGGTGCGACTTCATCCCCTTGAAGCATAACACCTCCAAGTGTCACAAGTATCAGTACAACTGGTGCCTGGAGGCTGGAAACAAACCCAAGGCCTTGCAGGCCTTGTTCTGATACTGTAAATGAGTTAAATACACTTTCCTGAGTAAGTGAAGTGTTTTATTTTCACACTTCCATCCAGGGGTGAACCCTGATATCTCACCCTGCGCGGAGCTCCATAACCCTGGGTAGAAGTTGCGACTTCATCCCCTTGAAGCCTAACACCTGCAAATGTCACCAGTATCAGTAAAACTGGAGTCTGGAGGCTGGAAACACACCCAAGGCATTGCAGGTCCTATTCTGATACTGTAAAGGAGTTAAATACACTTTAATGAGTATGTGAAGTGTTTTGTTTTCACACCACCAGCCAGGGGTGAACCCTGAATTCTCACCCTGAGCGGAGCTCCATAACCCTGGGTAGAAGGTGCGACTTCATCCCCTTGAAGCCTAACACCTGCAAACGTCACAAGCATCAGTAAAACTGGTGCCTGGGTGCTGGAAACACACCCAAGGCCTTGCAGGCCTTATCCTGATACTGTAAAGGAGTTAAATACACTTTCCTGAGTATGTGAAGTGTTTTGTTTTCACACCTTGAGCCAGGGGTGAACCCTGAAATCTAACCCTGCGCGGAGCTCCATGACCCTGGGTAGAAGGTGCGACTTCTTCCCCTTGAAGCCTAACACCTGCAAATGTCACCAGTATCAGTAAAACTGGTGTCTGGAGGCTGGAAACACACCCAAGGCATTGCAGGCCCTATTCTGATACTGTAAAGGAGTGAAATACACTTTACTGAGTATGTGAAGTGATTTGTTTTCACACCTCCAGCCAGGGGTGAACCCTGAAATCTTACCCTGCGCGGAGCTCCATGACCCTGGGTAGAAGGTGCGACTTCATCCCCTTGAAGCATAACACCTCCAAGTGTCACAAGTATCAGTACAACTGGTGCCTGGAGGCTGGAAACAAACCCAAGGCCTTGCAGGCCTTGTTCTGATACTGTAAAGGAGTTAAATACACTTTCCTGAGTAAGTGAAGTGTTTTATTTTCACACTTCCATCCAGGGGTGAACCCTGAAATCTCACCCTGCGCGGAGCTCCATAACCCTGGGTAGAAGGTGCGACTTCATCCCCTTGAAGCCTAACACCTGCAAATGTCACAAGTATCAGTAAAACTGGTGCCTGGAGGCTGGAAACACACCCAAGGCCTTGCAGGCCTTATTGTGATACTGTAAAGCAGTTAAATACACTTTCCTGAGTATGTGAAGTGTTTTATTTTCACACCTCCAGCCAGGGGTGAACCCTGAAATCTTACCCTGCGCGAAGCTCCATGACCCTGGGTAGAAGGTGCGACTTCATCCCCTTGAAGCATAACACCTCCAAGTGTCACAAGTATCAGTACAACTGGTGCCTGGAGGCTGGAAACAAACCCAAGGCCTTGCAGGCCTTGTTCTGATACTGTAAATGAGTTAAATACACTTTCCTGAGTAAGTGAAGTGTTTTATTTTCACACTTCCATCCAGGGGTGAACCCTGAAATCTCACCCTGCGCGAAGCTCCATGACCCTGGGTAGAAGGTGCGACTTCATCCCCTTGAAGCCTAACACCTGCAAATGTCACAAGTATCAGTAAAACTGGTGCCAGGAGGCTGGAAGTAGGCCCAAGGCCTTGCAGGCCTTATTCTGATACTGTAAAGGAGCTAAATACACTTTCCTGAGTATGTGAAGTGTTTTATTTTCACACCTCCAGCCAGGGGTGAAGCCTGAAATCTCACCCTGCGCGGAGCTCCATGACCCTGGGTAGAAGGTGCGACTTCATCCCCTTGAAGCCTAACAACTACAAATGTCACAAGTATCAGTAAAACTGGTGCCAGGAGGCTGGAAGTAGGCCCAAGGCCTTGCAGGCCTTATTCTGATACTGTAAAGCAGCTAAATACGCTTTCCTGAGTATGTGAAGTGTTTTATTTTCACACCTCCAGCCAGGGGTGAAGCCTGAAATCTCACCCTGCGCGGAGCTCCATAACCCTGGGTAGAAGGTGCGACTTCATCCCCTTGAAGCCTAACACCTGCAAATGTCACCAGTATCAGTAAAACTGGAGTCTGGAGGCTGGAAACACACCCAAGGCATTGCAGGCCCTATTCTGATACTGTAAAGCAGCTAAATACAATTTCCTGAGTATGTGAAGTGTTTTATTTTCACACCTCCAGCCAGGGGTGAAGCCTGAAATCTCACCCTGCGCGGAGCTCCATGACCCTGGGTAGAAGGTGCGACTTCATCCCCTTGAAGCCTAACACCTGCAAATGTCACAAGTATCAGTAAAACTGGTGCCAGGAGGCTGGAAGTAGGCCCAAGGCCTTGCAGGCCTTATTCTGATACTGTAAAGCAGCTAAATACACTTTCCTGAGTATGTGAAGTGTTTTATTTTCACACCTCCAGCCAGGGGTGAAGCCTGAAATCTCACCCTGCGCGGAGCTCCATGACCCTGGGTAGAAGGTGCGACTTCATCCCCTTGAAGCCTAACAACTACAAATGTCACAAGTATCAGTAAAACTGGTGCCAGGAGGCTGGAAGTAGGCCCAAGGCCTTGCAGGCCTTATTCTGATACTGTAAAGCAGCTAAATACGCTTTCCTGAGTATGTGAAGTGTTTTATTTTCACACCTCCAGCCAGGGGTGAAGCCTGAAATCTCACCCTGCGCGGAGCTCCATAACCCTGGGTAGAAGGTGCGGCTTCATCCCCTTGAAGCCTAACACCTGCAAATGTCACAAGTATCAGTAAATCTGGTGCCAGGAGGCTGGAAGTAGGCCCAAGGCCTTGCAGGCCTTATTCTGATACTGTAAAGCAGCTAAATACGCTTTCCTGAGTATGTGAAGTGTTTTATTTTCACACTTCCATCCAGGGGTGAACTCTGAAATCTCACCCTGCGCGGAGCTCCATAACCCTGGGTAGAAGGTGCGACTTCATCCCCTTGAAGCCTAACACCTACAAATGTCACAAGTATCAGTAAAACTGGTGCCAGGAGGCTGGAAGTAGGCCCAAGGCCTTGCAGGCCTTATTCTGATACTGTAAAGCAGCTAAATACACTTTCCTGAGTATGTGAAGTGTATATTTTTCACACCTCAAGCCTGGGGTGAACCCTGAAATCTCACCCTGCGCGGAGCTCCATGACCCTGGGTAGAAGGTGCGACTTCATCCCCTTGAAGCCTAACACCTACAAATGTCACAAGTATCAGTAAAACTGGTGCCAGGAGGCTGGAAGTAGGCCCAAGGCCTTGCAGGCCTTGTTCTGATACTGTAAAGGAGTTAAATACACTTTCCTGAGTATGTGAAGTGTTTTATTTTCACACTTCCATCCAGGGGTGAACCCTGAAATCTCACCCTGCGCGGAGCTCCATGACCCTGGGTAGAAGGTGCGACTTCATCCCCTTGAAGCCTAACACCTGCAAATGTCACAAGTATCAGTAAAACTGGTGCCTGGAGGCTGGAAACACACCCAAGGCCTTGCAGGCCTTATTATGATACTGTAAAGCAGTTAAATACACTTTCCTGAGGATGTGAAGTGTTTTATTTTCACACCTCAAGCCTGGGGTGAAGCCAGAAATCTCACCCTGCGCGGAGCTCCATGACACTGGGTAGAAGGTGCGACTTCATCCCCTTGAAGCCTAACACCTGCAAATGTCACAAGTATCAGTAAAACTGGTGCCAGGACGCTGGAAGTAGGCCCAAGGCCTTGCAGGCCTTATTCTGATACTGTAAAGCAGCTAAATACAATTTCCTGAGTATGTGAAGTGTTTTATTTTCACACCTCCAGCCAGGGGTGAAGCCTGAAATCTCACCCTGCGCGGAGCTCCATGACCCTGGGTAGAAGGTGCGACTTCATCCCCTTGAAGCCTAACACCTGCAAATGTCACAAGTATCAGTAAAACTGGTGCCAGGAGGCTGGAAGTAGGCCCAAGGCCTTGCAGGCCTTATTCTGATACTGTAAAGGAGCTAAATATACTTTCCTGAGTATGTGAAGCTTTTATTTTCACACCTCAAGCATGGGGTGAACCCTGAAATCTCACCCTGCGCGGAGCTCCATAACCCTGGGTAGAAGGTGCGACTTGATCCCCTTGAAGCCCAACACCTGCAAATGTCACAAGTATCAGTAAAACTGGTGCCAGTAGGCTGGATGTAGGCCCAAGGCCTTGCAGGCCTTATTCTGATACTGTAAAGGAGCTAAATACACTTTCCTGAGTATGTGAAGTGTTTTATTTTCACACCTCAAGCCTGGGGTGAACCCTGAAATCTCACCCTGCGCGGAGCTCCATGACCCTGGGTAGAAGGTGCGACTTCATCCCCTTGAAGCCTAACACCTACAAATGTCACAAGTATCAGTAAATCTGGTGCCAGGAGGCTGGAAGTAGGCCCAAGGCCTTGCAGGCCTTGTTCTGATACTGTGAAGGAGTTAAATACACTTTACTGAGTATGTAAAGTGTTTTGTTTTCACACCAACAGCCAGGGGTGAACCCTGAATTCTCACCCTGCACGGAGCTCCATGACCCTGGGTAGAAGGTGCGACTTCATCCCCTTGAAGCCTAACACCTGCAAATGTCACCAGTATCAGTAAAACTGGTGCCAGGAGGCTGGAAGTAGGCCCAAGGCCTTGCAGGCCTTATTCTGATACTGTAAAGGAGCTAAATACACTTTCCTGAGTATGTGAAGTGTTTTATTTTCACACCTCCAGCCAGGGGTGAAGCCTGAAATCTCACCCTGCGCGGAGCTCCATGACCCTGGGTAGAAGGTGCGACTTCATCCCCTTGAAGCCTAACACCTACAAATGTCACAAGTATCAGTAAAACTGGTGCCAGGAGGCTGGAAGTAGGCCCAAGGCCTTGCAGGCCTTATTCCGATACTGTAAAGCAGCTAAATACACTTTCCTGAGTATGTGAAGTGTTTTATTTTCACACCTCCAGCCAGGGGTGAAGCCTGAAATCTCACCCTGCGCGGAGCTCCATGACCCTGGGTAGAAGGTGCGACTTCATCCCCTTGAAGCCTAACACCTCCAAGTGTCACAAGTATCAGTACAACTGGTGCCTGGAGGCTGGAAACACACCCAAGGCCTTGCAGGCCTTATTGTGATACTGTAAAGCAGTTAAATACACTTTCCTGAGTATGTGAAGTGTTTTATTTTCACACCTCCAGCCAGGGGTGAACCCTGAAATCTTACCCTGCGCGAAGCTCCATGACCCTGGGTAGAAGGTGCGACTTCATCCTCTTGAAGCCTAACACCTGCAAATGTCACAAGTATCAGTAAAACTGGTGCCAGGAGGCTGGAAGTAGGCCCAAGGCCTTGCAGGCCTTATTCTGATACTGTAAAGGAGCTAAATACACTTTCCTGAGTATTTGAAGTGTTTTATTTTCACACCTCCAGCCAGGGGTGAAGCCTGAAATCTTACCCTGCGCGGAGCTCCATAACCCTGGGTAGAAGGTGCGACTTCATCCCCTTGAAGCCTAACACCTACAAATGTCTCAAGTATCAGTAAAACTGGTGCCTGGAGGCTGGAAACACACCCAAGGCCTTGTAGGCCTTATTCTGATACTGTAAAGGAGCTAAATACGCTTTCCTGAGTATGTGAAGTGTTTTATTTTCACACCTCCAGCCAGCGGTGAACCCTGAAATCTTACCCTGCGCAAAGCTCCTTAACCCTGGGTAGAAGGTGCGACTTCATCCCCTTGAAGCCTGACACCTGCAAATGTCACAAGCATCAGTTAAACTGGTGCCTGGATGCTGGAAACACACCCAAGGCCTTGCAGGCCTTATCCTGATACTGTAAAGGAGTTAAATACACTTTCCTGAGTATGTGAAGTGTTTTGTTTTCACACCTTGAGCCAGGGGTGAACCCTGAAATCTAACCCTGCGCGGAGCTCCATACCCTTGGGTAGAAGGTGCAACTTTATCCCCTTGAAGCCTAACACCTGCAAATGTCACAAGTATCAGTAAAACTGGTGCCAGGAGGCTGGAAGTAGGCCCAAGGCCTTGCAGGCCTTATTCTGATACTGTAAAGGAGTTAAATACACTTTCCTGAGTATGTGAAGTGTTTTATTTTCACACCTCCAGCCAGGGGTGAACCCTGATATCTCACCCTGCGCGGAGCTCCATACCCTTGGGTAGAAGGTGCAACTTTATCCCCTTGAAGCCTAACACCTGCAAATGTCACAAGTATCAGTAAATTGGTGCTAGGAGGCTGGAACTAGGCCCAAGGCCTTGCAGGCCTTGTTATGATACTGTGAAGGAGTTAAATACACTTTACTGAGTATGTAAAGTGTTTTGTTTTCACACCAACAGCCAGGGGTGAACCCTGAATTCTCACCCTGCGCGGAGCTCCATAACGCTGGGTAGAAGTTGCGACTTCATCCCCTTGAAGCCTAACACCTGCAAATGTCACCAGTATCAGTAAAACTGGTGTCTGGAGGCTGGAAACACACCCAAGGCATTGCAGGTCCTATTCTGATACTGTAAAGGAGTTAAATACACTTTACTGAGAATGTGAAGTGTTTTGTTTTCACACCTTGAGCCAGGGGTGAACCCTGAAATCTAACCCTGCGCGGAGCTCCATGACCCTGGGTAGAAGGTGCGACTTCCTCCCCTTGAAGCCTAACACCTGCAAATGTCACAAGGATCATTAAAACTGGTGTCTGGAGGCTGGAATTAGGCCCAAGGCCTTGCAGGCCTTGTTCAGTTACTGTGAAGGAGATAGATACTCTTTACTGAGTATGTGAAGTGTTTTGTTTACACACAAACAGCCAGGGGTGAACCCTGAATTCTCACCCTGCGCAGAGCTCCATAACCCTGGGTAGAAGGTGCGACTTCATCCCCTTGAAGCCTAACACCTGCAAATGTCACAAGCATCAGTAAAACTGGTGCCTGGATGCTGGAAACACACCCAAGGCCTTGCAGGCCTTATTCTGATACTGTAAAGGAGTTAAATACACTTTCCTGAGTATGTGAAGTGTTTTATTTTCACACCTCCAGCCAGGGGTGAACCCTGATATCTCACCCTGCGCGGAGCTCCATACCCTTGGGTAGAAGGTGCAACTTTATCCCCTTGAAGCCTAACACCTGCAAATGTCACAAGTATCAGTAAATTGGTGCCAGCAGGCTGGAATTAGGCCCAAGGCCTTGCAGGCCTTGTTCTGATACTGTGAAGGAGTTAAATACACTTTACTGAGTATGTAAAGTGTTTTGTTTTCACACCAACAGCCAGGGGTGAACCCTGAATTCTCACCCTGCGCGGAGCTCCATAACCTTGGGTAGAAGGTGCAACTTCATCCCCTTGAAGCCTAACACCTGCAAATGTCACAAGTATCAGTAAATTGGTGCTAGGAGGCTGGAAGTAGGCCCAAGGCCTTGCAGGCCTTGTTCTGATACTGTGAAGGAGTTAAATACACTTTACTGAGTATGTAAAGTGTTTTGTTTTCACACCAACAGCCAGGGGTGAACCCTGAATTCTCACCCTGCGCGGAGCTCCATAACCCTGGGTAGAAGGTGCGACTTCATCCCCTTGAAGCCTAACACCTGCAAATGTCACAAGCATCAGTAAAACTGGTTCCTGGATGCTGGAAACACACCCAAGGCCTTGCAGGCCTTATTCTGATACTGTAAAGGAGTTAAATACACTTTACTGAGAATGTGAAGTGTTTTGTTTTCACACCTTGAGCCAGGGGTGAACCCTGAAATCTAACCCTGCTCGGAGCTCCATGACCCTGGGTAGAAGGTGCGACTTCCTCCCCTTGAAGCCTAACACCTGCAAATGTCACAAGGATCATTAAAACTGGTGTCTGGAGGCTGGAATTAGGCCCAAGGCCTTGCAGGCCTTGTTCAGTTACTGTGAAGGAGATAGATACTCTTTACTGAGTATGTGAAGTGTTTTGTTTACACACAAACAGCCAGGGGTGAACCCTGAATTCTCACCCTGCGCAGAGCTCCATAACCCTGGGTAGCAGGTGCGACTTCATCCCCTTGAAGCCTAACACCTGCAAATGTCACAAGCATCAGTAAAACTGGTGCCTGGATGCTGGAAACACACCCAAGGCCTTGCAGGCCTTATTCTGATACTGTAAAGGAGTTAAATACACTTTCCTGAGTATGTGAAGTGTTTTATTTTCACACCTCCAGCCAGGGGTGAACCCTGATATCTCACCCTGCGCGGAGCTCCATACCCTTGGGTAGAAGGTGCAACTTTATCCCCTTGAAGCCTAACACCTGCAAATGTCACAAGTATCAGTAAGTTGGTGCCAGGAGGCTGGAATTAGGCCCAAGGCCTTGCAGGCCTTGTTCTGATACTGTGAAGGAGTTAAATACACTTTACTGAGTATGTAAAGTGTTTTGTTTTCACACCAACAGCCAGGGGTGAACCCTGAATTCTCACCCTGCGCGGAGCTCCATAACCTTGGGTAGAAGGTGCAACTTCATCCCCTTGAAGCCTAACACCTGCAAATGTCACAAGTATCAGTAAATTGGTGCTAGGAGGCTGGAAGTAGGCCCAAGGCCTTGCAGGCCTTGTTCTGATACTGTGAAGGAGTTAAATACACTTTACTGAGTATGTAAAGTGTTTTGTTTTCACACCAACAGCCAGGGGTGAACCCTGAATTCTCACCCTGCGCGGAGCTCCATAACCCTGGGTAGAAGGTGCGACTTCATCCCCTTGAAGCCTAACACCTGCAAATGTCACAAGCATCAGTAAAACTGGTTCCTGGATGCTGGAAACACACCCAAGGCCTTGCAGGCCTTATTCTGATACTGTAAAGGAGTTAAATACACTTTGCTGAGTATGTGAAGTGTTTTATTTTCACACCTCCAGCCAGGGTTGAACCCTGATATCTCACCCTGCGCGGAGCTCCATACCCTTGGGTAGAAGGTGCAACTTTATCCCCTTGAAGCCTAACACCTGCAAATGTCACAAGTATCAGTAAATTGGTGCCAGGAGGCTGGAATTAGGCCCAAGGCCTTGCAGGCCTTGTTCTGATACTGTGAAGGAGTTAAATACACTTTACTGAGTATGTAAAGTGTTTTGTTTTCACACCAACAGCCAGGGGTGAACCCTGAATTCTCACCCTGCGCGGAGCTCCATAACGCTGGGTAGAAGTTGCGACTTCATCCCCTTGAAGCCTAACACCTGCAAATGTCACCAGTATCAGTAAAACTGGTGTCTGGAGGCTGGAAACACACCCAAGGCATTGCAGGTCCTATTCTGATACTGTAAAGGAGTTAAATACACTTTACTGAGAATGTGAAGTGTTTTGTTTTCACACCTTGAGCCAGGGGTGAACCCTGAAATCTAACCCTGCGCGGAGCTCCATGACCCTGGGTAGAAGGTGCGACTTCCTCCCCTTGAAGCCTAACACCTGCAAATGTCACAAGGATCATTAAAACTGGTGTCTGGAGGCTGGAATTAGGCCCAAGGCCTTGCAGGCCTTGTTCAGTTACTGTGAAGGAGATAGATACTCTTTACTGAGTATGTGAAGTGTTTTGTTTACACACAAACAGCCAGGGGTGAACCCTGAATTCTCACCCTGCGCAGAGCTCCATAACCCTGGGTAGAAGGTGCGACTTCATCCCCTTGAAGCCTAACACCTGCAAATGTCACAAGCATCAGTAAAACTGGTGCCTGGATGCTGGAAACACACCCAAGGCCTTGCAGGCCTTATTCTGATACTGTAAAGCAGCTAAATACGCTTTCCTGAGTATGTGAAGTGTTTTATTTTCACACCTCCAGCCAGGGGTGAAGCCTGAAATCTCACCCTGCGCGGAGCTCCATAACCCTGGGTAGAAGGTGCGACTTCATCCCCTTGAAGCCTAACACCTGCAAATGTCACAAGTATCAGTAAAACTGGTGCCTGGAGGCTGGAAACACACCCAAGGCCTTGCAGGCCTTATTGTGATACTGTAAAGCAGTTAAATACACTTTCCTGAGTATGTGAAGTGTTTTATTTTCACACCTCCAGCCAGGGGTGAACCCTGAAATCTTACCCTGCGCGAAGCTCCATGACCCTGGGTAGAAGGTGCGACTTCATCCCCTTGAAGCATAACACCTCCAAGTGTCACAAGTATCAGTACAACTGGTGCCTGGAGGCTGGAAACAAACCCAAGGCCTTGCAGGCCTTGTTCTGATACTGTAAATGAGTTAAATACACTTTCCTGAGTAAGTGAAGTGTTTTATTTTCACACTTCCATCCAGGGGTGAACCCTGAAATCTCACCCTGCGCGAAGCTCCATGACCCTGGGTAGAAGGTGCGACTTCATCCCCTTGAAGCCTAACACCTGCAAATGTCACAAGTATCAGTAAAACTGGTGCCAGGAGGCTGGAAGTAGGCCCAAGGCCTTGCAGGCCTTATTCTGATACTGTAAAGGAGCTAAATACACTTTCCTGAGTGTGTGAAGTGTTTTATTTTCACACCTCCAGCCAGGGGTGAAGCCTGAAATCTCACCCTGCGCGGAGCTCCATGACCCTGGGTAGAAGGTGCGACTTCACCCCCTTGAAGCCTAACACCTACAAATGTCACAAGTATCAGTAAAACTGGTGCCAGGAGGCTGGAAGTAGGCCCAAGGCCTTGCAGGCCTTATTCTGATACTGTAAAGCAGCTAAATACGCTTTCCTGAGTATGTGAAGTGTTTTATTTTCACACCTCCAGCCAGGGGTGAAGCCTGAAATCTCACCCTGCGCGGAGCTCCATAACCCTGGGTAGAAGGTGCGGCTTCATCCCCTTGAAGCCTAACACCTACAAATGTCACAAGTATCAGTAAAACTGGTGCCAGGAGGCTGGAAGTAGGCCCAAGGCCTTGCAGGCCTTATTCTGATACTGTAAAGCAGCTAAATACGCTTTCCTGAGTATGTGAAGTGTTTTATTTTCACACCTCCAGCCAGGGGTGAAGCCTGAAATCTCACCCTGCGCGGAGCTCCATAACCCTGGGTAGAAGGTGCGACTTCATCCCCTTGAAGCCTAACACCTGCAAATGTCACAAGTATCAGTAAAACTGGTGCCTGGAGGCTGGAAACACACCCAAGGCCTTGCAGGCCTTATTGTGATACTGTAAAGCAGTTAAATACACTTTCCTGAGTATGTGAAGTGTTTTATTTTCACACCTCCAGCCAGGGGTGAACCCTGAAATCTTACCCTGCGCGAAGCTCCATGACCCTGGGTAGAAGGTGCGACTTCATCCCCTTGAAGCATAACACCTCCAAGTGTCACAAGTATCAGTACAACTGGTGCCTGGAGGCTGGAAACAAACCCAAGGCCTTGCAGGCCTTGTTCTGATACTGTAAATGAGTTAAATACACTTTCCTGAGTAAGTGAAGTGTTTTATTTTCACACTTCCATCCAGGGGTGAACCCTGATATCTCACCCTGCGCGGAGCTCCATAACCCTGGGTAGAAGTTGCGACTTCATCCCCTTGAAGCCTAACACCTGCAAATGTCACCAGTATCAGTAAAACTGGAGTCTGGAGGCTGGAAACACACCCAAGGCATTGCAGGTCCTATTCTGATACTGTAAAGGAGTTAAATACACTTTAATGAGTATGTGAAGTGTTTTGTTTTCACACCACCAGCCAGGGGTGAACCCTGAATTCTCACCCTGAGCGGAGCTCCATAACCCTGGGTAGAAGGTGCGACTTCATCCCCTTGAAGCCTAACACCTGCAAACGTCACAAGCATCAGTAAAACTGGTGCCTGGGTGCTGGAAACACACCCAAGGCCTTGCAGGCCTTATCCTGATACTGTAAAGGAGTTAAATACACTTTCCTGAGTATGTGAAGTGTTTTGTTTTCACACCTTGAGCCAGGGGTGAACCCTGAAATCTAACCCTGCGCGGAGCTCCATGACCCTGGGTAGAAGGTGCGACTTCTTCCCCTTGAAGCCTAACACCTGCAAATGTCACCAGTATCAGTAAAACTGGTGTCTGGAGGCTGGAAACACACCCAAGGCATTGCAGGCCCTATTCTGATACTGTAAAGGAGTGAAATACACTTTACTGAGTATGTGAAGTGATTTGTTTTCACACCTCCAGCCAGGGGTGAACCCTGAAATCTTACCCTGCGCGGAGCTCCATGACCCTGGGTAGAAGGTGCGACTTCATCCCCTTGAAGCATAACACCTCCAAGTGTCACAAGTATCAGTACAACTGGTGCCTGGAGGCTGGAAACAAACCCAAGGCCTTGCAGGCCTTGTTCTGATACTGTAAAGGAGTTAAATACACTTTCCTGAGTAAGTGAAGTGTTTTATTTTCACACTTCCATCCAGGGGTGAACCCTGAAATCTCACCCTGCGCGGAGCTCCATAACCCTGGGTAGAAGGTGCGTCTTCATCCCCTTGAAGCCTAACACCTGCAAATGTCACAAGTATCAGTAAAACTGGTGCCTGGAGGCTGGAAACACACCCAAGGCCTTGCAGGCCTTATTGTGATACTGTAAAGCAGTTAAATACACTTTCCTGAGTATGTGAAGTGTTTTATTTTCACACCTCCAGCCAGGGGTGAACCCTGAAATCTTACCCTGCGCGAAGCTCCATGACCCTGGGTAGAAGGTGCGACTTCATCCCCTTGAAGCATAACACCTCCAAGTGTCACAAGTATCAGTACAACTGGTGCCTGGAGGCTGGAAACAAACCCAAGGCCTTGCAGGCCTTGTTCTGATACTGTAAATGAGTTAAATACACTTTCCTGAGTAAGTGAAGTGTTTTATTTTCACACTTCCATCCAGGGGTGAACCCTGAAATCTCACCCTGCGCGAAGCTCCATGACCCTGGGTAGAAGGTGCGACTTCATCCCCTTGAAGCCTAACACCTGCAAATGTCACAAGTATCAGTAAAACTGGTGCCAGGAGGCTGGAAGTAGGCCCAAGGCCTTGCAGGCCTTATTCTGATACTGTAAAGGAGCTAAATACACTTTCCTGAGTATGTGAAGTGTTTTATTTTCACACCTCCAGCCAGGGGTGAAGCCTGAAATCTCACCCAGCGCGGAGCTCCATGACCCTGGGTAGAAGGTGCGACTTCATCCCCTTGAAGCCTAACAACTACAAATGTCACAAGTATCAGTAAAACTGGTGCCAGGAGGCTGGAAGTAGGCCCAAGGCCTTGCAGGCCTTATTCTGATACTGTAAAGCAGCTAAATACGCTTTCCTGAGTATGTGAAGTGTTTTATTTTCACACCTCCAGCCAGGGGTGAAGCCTGAAATCTCACCCTGCGCGGAGCTCCATAACCCTGGGTAGAAGGTGCGGCTTCATCCCCTTGAAGCCTAACACCTGCAAATGTCACAAGTATCAGTAAATCTGGTGCCAGGAGGCTGGAAGTAGGCCCAAGGCCTTGCAGGCCTTATTCTGATACTGTAAAGCAGCTAAATACACTTTCCTGAGTATGTGAAGTGTTTTATTTTCACACTTCCATCCAGGGGTGAACCCTGAAATCTCACCCTGCGCGGAGCTCCATAACCCTGGGTAGAAGGTGCGACTTCATCCCCTTGAAGCCTAACACCTACAAATGTCACAAGTATCAGTAAAACTGGTGCCAGGAGGCTGGAAGTAGGCCCAAGGCCTTGCAGGCCTTATTCTGATATTGTAAAGCAGCTAAATACACTTTCCTGAGTATGTGAAGTGTATATTTTTCACACCTCAAGCCTGGGGTGAACCCTGAAATCTCACCCTGCGCGGAGCTCCATGACCCTGGGTAGAAGGTGCGACTTCATCCCCTTGAAGCCTAACACCTGCAAATGTCACAAGCATCAGTAAAACTGGTGCCTGGATGCTGGAAACACACCCAAGGCCTTGCAGGCCTTATTCTGATACTGTAAAGGAGTTAAATACACTTTCCTGAGTATGTGAAGTGTTTTATTTTCACACCTCCAGCCAGGGGTGAACCCTGATATCTCACCCTGCGCGGAGCTCCATACCCTTGGGTAGAAGGTGCAACTTTATCCCCTTGAAGCCTAACACCTGCAAATGTCACAAGTATCAGTAAATTGGTGCCAGGAGGCTGGAATTAGGCCCAAGGCCTGGCAGGCCTTGTTCTGATACTGTGAAGGAGTTAAATACACTTTACTGAGTATGTAAAGTGTTTTGTTTTCACACCAACAGCCAGGGGTGAACCCTGAATTCTCACCCTGCGCGGAGCTCCATAACCTTGGGTAGAAGGTGCGACTTCATCCCCTTGAAGACTAACACCTACAAATGTCACAAGTATCAGTAAAACTGGTGCCAGGAGGCTGGAAGTAGGCCCAAGGCCTTGCAGGCCTTATTCCGATACTGTAAAGCAGCTAAATACACTTTCCTGAGTATGTGAAGTGTTTTATTTTCACACCTCCAGCCAGGGGTGAAGCCTGAAATCTCACCCTGCGCGGAGCTCCATGACCCTGGGTAGAAGGTGCGACTTCATCCCCTTGAAGCATAACACCTCCAAGTGTCACAAGTATCAGTACAACTGGTGCCTGGAGGCTGGAAACAAACCCAAGGCCTTGCAGGCCTTGTTCTGATACTGTAAATGAGTTAAATACACTTTCCTGAGTAAGTGAAGTGTTTTATTTTCACACTTCCATCCAGGGGTGAACCCTGAAATCTCACCCTGCGCGGAGCTCCATAACCCTGGGTAGAAGGTGCGACTTCATCCCCTTGAAGCCTAACACCTACAAATGTCACAAGTATCAGTAAAACTGGTGCCAGGAGGCTGGAAGTAGGCCCAAGGCCTTGCAGGCCTTATTCTGATATTGTAAAGCAGCTAAATACACTTTCCTGAGTATGTGAAGTGTATATTTTTCACACCTCAAGCCTGGGGTGAACCCTGAAATCTCACCCTGCGCGGAGCTCCATGACCCTGGGTAGAAGGTGCGACTTCATCCCCTTGAAGCCTAACACCTGCAAATGTCACAAGCATCAGTAAAACTGGTGCCTGGATGCTGGAAACACACCCAAGGCCTTGCAGGCCTTATTCTGATACTGTAAAGGAGTTAAATACACTTTCCTGAGTATGTGAAGTGTTTTATTTTCACACCTCCAGCCAGGGTTGAAGCCTGAAATCTCACCCTGTGCGGAGCTCCATGACCCTGGGTAGAAGGTGCGACTTCATCCCCTTGAAGCATAACACCTCCAAGTGTCACAAGGATCAGTACAACTGGTGCCTGGAGGCTGGAAACAAACCCAAGACCTTGCAGGCCTTGTTCTGATACTGTAAAGCAGCTAAATACACTTTCCTGATTATGTGAAGTGTTTTATCTTCACACCTGCAGCCAGGGGTGAACCCTGAAATCTCACCCTGCGCGGAGCTCCATAGCCCTGGGTAGAAGGAGATACTGTGTCCCCTTAAACCTGTAATTTTCAAAATGTCATAAAAAGAATAAATCAAGCGCCTGGAGGCTAGAAATGGGCCCGAGACACTGAAGTCTTGGATCTGATAATGTAAAGGGCTTTGTGTACCTTTTGAGTGAAGTTTTTTTTCCCACCTCCAGCCGAGGGTTAAATCCTGAAATATTACCCCAATCGAAGCTCCATAGCCCTGTGTAGAAAAAGTGACTTCGTCCCCTTGGACCTAAAATGTTAGTACTTTTTTTTTATTTTTGTATTAAACATTGTTAAAGGGGTGACTGGAGGCTAATAAAATGGACCAGATACTGTGAAGGACATTATTTCATTTTTGGGCGAAAAAAAAATAAAAAAATAAAAATATATGTATTATATTATTATTGCGATTTTTTTTTTTTATTGGGGCCCATCTCCAGCTAAGGGGGAAAACCTGAAATGTTACCCGAAGCGGAGCTCCATTGCCCTGGGTAGAAGTAGTGCCATGGTCCCCTTGAACCAAAATGCCAACAAAAGAATAAATAAATAAATAAAAAAAAAGTACTAAAACAGGTGCTTAGAGGCCCAGAGGGTCCCGAAATCGGTCACGATCGATCACAAAAAAAATGAGGATCCCACACCCCATGGCCCTGCATGGGAACTCTATTTTACTGACTATTAAGCCCCCACGGAGTGGGGGCTTACAGCGCCCGAGCGGGAGACAAAAGTTAGAGTTAGCGCCGCCCATCCGCCGCCCGGCCATCTGGTCGCTCAGCTCCGAGGGCCATCTGGTCGCGCAACTCGGCGACCAGATGGCCGGCCGCGCTCCCGGCGCGGCTAACTCTAACCTTTGTCCCTCGTCCGTGTTCTGTAAGCCCCCACTACGTGGGGGCTTAATAGTCGAGGGAGAAATGACCGGCCCTGGGCCGGGCCAAACTCGCCTTGGGTCCCCAGTACAGGGCTCTAGGATGGCGGGCCCCTGGGCCGGCCTATACCCGCCTTAGGTCCCCAGTTCAGGGCTCCAGGATGGCGGGCCCCTGGGCCGGGCTATACCCGCCTTAGGTGCCCAGTACAGGGCTTCAGGATAGCGGCCCCATGGGCTGGACTGGGATGAACGCGCCCCTGGACCCCCATGCCGGGGCTCCAGGAAGGCACCCTGGCCCCGGGACAGTGCCTTGCATGGCAGGGTGGCTGCGGAGAATTTCCCCTGATGCACCCCTCACTCGACCCGCTGTGGGCCTAGAAAGCAGCCCTAGCGCATAGACACAGCTCTCCCATGACATCGTGGTCGGCTCTTAAAAGAGCCTTTGGGTTTTGTTTTGTTTTTTCCGTGGGCAAGCCGAGTGTTTACCCGCCGAATCCGTAGAGGGTGCGACCCTGACGCTTCAGGGCGTAGACCACATCCATGGCGGTGACGGTCTTCCTCTTGGCGTGCTCGGTGTAGGTGACGGCGTCCCGGATCACGTTCTCCAGGAAAACCTTCAACACCCCGCGGGTCTCCTCGTAGATGAGGCCGGAGATGCGCTTGACCCCGCCACGGCGAGCCAGGCGGCGAATGGCTGGCTTGGTGATGCCCTGGATGTTGTCCCGGAGCACCTTTGCCGAGCCCCTTCCCTCCTTTACCGCGTCCAGACATGGTCTCCTGTCGGTGCTGTGACTGAGCAGAAATGAGGGCCGCGGCCAGCGGCGGCTGCTTATATGGAGGAGCTGTGCCGGACCAGCTAGGGCGCTGCAAGCGGCCCACGTGACTCAAAGGATGGCGAGGGAGCCCGCCCCGGACCGCCCTCTGCAGGGAGCGGGGGCTGGAGCGGCCGTTGCCGTTTGAAAAAGAGCGCGCTCCCAGCCGCCTCTTTGTCGTGGGCTCTGCAGCTGCCGCCGGGGCATAGATCACAGTCAAGCACACACACACGCGCCTCCCTTCCCGGGCCCCCACTCGTCACCGCGGCCCGCCTAACCCTGGCGCTCGGTGCCCGCTCCCACCATGAACAGAAGGCTCTGAAAAGTGTTAATGGAGCAAACAGGTTAACGGCCTCGCCGGCAGCACCCAGCTGTGTGCGGCCGCCCGCCACCCCGTAACACTGTCCACATGTCACGCCCGGTTGTGGCAAGTCTGTAAACTGCCCCTATTAAAATGTACATTTTTTTTTTTTTTACAAAAACATTATTATTGTGGGCCTCAAGCTAGGTTTTGGGACGGGGGCCAAGATCTACGTGTACGTCCGAGGGCTTGTGCATGCCCTCCTATGTAGCGACGGTGCGGGCGCTGCCGCAACTATGAAGCCGCCAGAGTAACACCTTGGCCACGGATACGCTCTTTGATGGAGTCTGTGGTTGGCCCTGAAAAGAGCCTTTGTGTTTAGGGTGCGTTTCCACGGTGGTCTGCGGGCCTTTACTTGCTTGCTTTGCCCCCTGCCTTGTGGCTCTCGGTTTTCTTGGGCAGCAGCACGGCCTGGATGTTGGGCAGGACTCCTCCCTGGGCGATGGTGACTCGGCCCAGCAGCTTGTTCAGCTCCTCGTCGTTGCGGATGGCCAGCTGGAGGTGTCTGGGGATGATGCGGGTCTTTTTGTTGTCCCGGGCCGCGTTGCCGGCCAGCTCCAGGATCTCAGCGGTCAGGTACTCCAGGACTGCAGCCAGATAGACTGGGGCACCGGCGCCCACCCTCTCGGCGTAGCTTCCCTTGCGGAGCAGCCTGTGCACACGGCCCACGGGGAACTGGAGCCCGGCTCTGGAAGAGCGTGTCTTGGCCTTAGCGCGGGCCTTTCCTCCTTGCTTCCCGCGTCCAGACATGGCGATCGATGCAGGGGCTCACTCACACAACAGAAAGAATAGTACTGCTGTTCTGCGGGACTCCGGCGATATAAAGACTTCGGGCGCTTCTGATTGGTTGACAGCTAGGCTCTGATAGTTCTTCTCATTGGAGGGAGGAGGGCTTCCTTTTCACCAATCAAAGTTCCAGTACCGCATTACAAAGGGAAGTGGGGGCCCTGCCTGAGCCTGCCAATGAGACGGGAGAGCAGAGAAGCAGCTACTTTACACGGCCAGCCTATAAATACAAGTGCCGGGCTCGCCTGCCTTATTTCTCTCGGCTCCACAGGAAGCGGTGCAGATTGTCGACCATGCCTGAACCAGCCAAGTCCGCGCCGGCTCCCAAGAAGGGCTCCAAGAAAGCGCTCTCCAAGCCGCCCAAGAAGGACGGGAAGA
Organism: Triturus cristatus; assembly: GCF_964204655.1. Classification (NCBI taxonomy): domain Eukaryota; kingdom Metazoa; phylum Chordata; class Amphibia; order Caudata; family Salamandridae; genus Triturus; species Triturus cristatus. The sequence continues at coordinate 37,178 of NW_028187359.1, forward strand.
AGCGCAAGAGGAGCAGGAAGGAAAGCTATGCTATCTACATTTACAAAGTGATGAAGCAGGTGCACCCGGACACCGGCATCTCCTCCAAGGCCATGGGCATCATGAACTCCTTCGTGAACGACATCTTCGAGCGCATCGCCGGGGAGGCTTCCCGCCTGGCCCACTACAACTCGCGGCGCACCATCACCTCCCGGGAGATCCAGACCGCAGTGCGTCTGCTGCTGCCCGGAGAGCTGGCCAAGCACGCCGTGTCCGAGGGCACCAAGGCCGTCACCAAGTACACCAGCGCCAAGTAAGGCTTCGAGGCGCATCCCCAACTAACACAACGGCTCTTTTAAGGGCCACTCACGTCCTCCCCTAAGAGCTAATGTGCTTCATTTATGACCGGAGAAAGAAGTGTTTTAAACGGTAATGTTGAGCGCACAAGACCCGCTCTCACGGGGCTTGCTGCAGACCGAGGGACGATGGAGCAGGCAACCCGTTTTAATAAGCATGTTTATATGAATGAGCCCTCTTTGGGACCAAGTGTCACACAAGCACTGTAATGTAACGATGACGTTAAATAAAGCCCACGCGGAACTCGCACGGCTGCCCCCGGGCTTATTGTTTCCTGCGACCAGTTTTAGTGTGTGCGGGTGTCACGTTGTGTTTGTACTTTAAGACCAGGGGCAACGGCTAACATCCGCCCCAGGGCAAAGGCTCCCGAAATCGGGACACATAAACCCGATGTACAGATGCCCCACAGCGCTGGCTTGTGACCAGCGGATCCCAGCACGACCCTCTACCCAAACAAAGCGCTTTATTAATTGAAGAGGTGGCTGTGCACACCGAGTGCTCGGATTTCCCAGTGCCGGTATAAGTTTCCCAGTGCCTGTATAAGTTTCCCAGTGCCGGTATAAGTTACCCAGTACTCGGGGTACTCTCAGCCAGCCCACCCACCCACACCTGTAGAACATGGCAGATAAGAGAAGCTCGTAGGTGACAGGGTGGTGGCCCTTAAAAGAGCCGTTGTGGTGGTTGTTCGGGTCGGTGTCTCCTTAGGCCCTCTCGCCTCGGATGCGACGGGCCAGCTGGATGTCCTTGGGCATGATGGTCACCCTCTTGGCGTGGATGGCGCACCGGTTGGTGTCCTCGAAGAGCCCGACCAGGTAGGCCTCGCTGGCCTCTTGCAGGGCCATGACGGCGGAGCTCTGGAAGCGCAGGTCGGTCTTGAAGTCCTGGGCGATCTCCCTCACCAAGCGCTGGAAGGGCAGCTTGCGGATGAGGAGCTCGGTGGACTTCTGGTAGCGGCGGATCTCGCGGAGAGCCACAGTGCCGGGTCGGTAGCGGTGAGGCTTCTTGACTCCACCGGTGGCAGGGGCGCTCTTGCGGGCAGCCTTGGTGGCCAGCTGCTTGCGAGGCGCTTTGCCGCCGGTGGACTTGCGGGCTGTCTGCTTGGTGCGGGCCATGGCGGGAGCGGTCTCTCTCAACGACGAGCGAGGAAGAATGGAGTTCGAGCAGGCAAGAGCCCTATTTATGCACTCGAAGACGGAGGGCTGCTCTGGTTGGCTGAAGCGACCGCCCCAGGTTTGAAAACAGCCCGCGGTGTGCAACGATTGGCTACTCAACCGGAGGCTGTAGCCTGCCTCTCCAATGAGCTGTGGAGAAAAAGACACCCTCCGATTGGACGATGTACGTTGGAGCCGAAGCCCGCGCTTCGGTCAACCTTTGTCTCCGTGTCCATCCACTCATTTGTAGTCACACGAACCACTCGCCCCCGATCAACTGGGCGAGGAGACCAGGATGTTTTAAGTGTACCGCCCTTGGTCACCCTGGAACACGCCGCCGTTGACTGCGCTCGATTTCACGTTCACAATCGTCTGCTTTATGCAGACACCACTTCGAGTCTGCCCGGATACAGTGAAAGCACCAAGGCACACGTTATCTCACATTTATTATAAACTGAGGTCTAATAACTCCCAGACCCCCTTCTTTCTTTGTTATAAAGATTCCAATCCACGCAGCACCAAAAGAGCCGTTCATATGACCAAGATCACACACGGCACTCGCGTGTGTAAAGGTGCGCTAGGGATTTACTGTGCCGTTTATTATTATTGAGAAGTGTGCACGCGGGGTGAAAGGGTGGGGGTGAACAAGCTCTCTTCTAGACCGGGTGGATGGCTCTTAAAAGAGCCGTTGTGTTTGCAGTGTCTCGGTGCAAGCCCTTACTTCTTCTTGGGCGCTGCCTTCTTGGGCTTGGCTGCTTTGGGCTTGGCTGCCTTGGGTTTGACTACCTTGGCAGGGCTTTTCTTGGCCACTTTGGGCTTCGCCGCCTTGGCTTTCGCTGGGCTCTTGGCAGCCTTCTTGGCGGGGGCAGCCTTGGGCTTCTTGGGGCTCTTTGCTGCCGCTGGCTTCTTGACCTTCTTCGGGCTCTTCTTGACCCCCGCGGGAGCCTTTTTGGGCTTCTTGGCAGCAGGGGCAGCTTTCTTGGCCGCTGGTTTCTTGGTCTTGGCGGCCGCCTTCTTGGCCGCCTTCTTGCCCTCCAGCTGCTTCTTGTTCACCTTGAAGGATCCGGAGGCCCCGGTGCCCTTCAGCTGGGCCAGGGCGCCTTTGCTGACCAGGCTCTTGACGGAGGCCTTGACCCGGCTCTTGTTCTTGTCCACATCGTAGCCCTCGGCGATCAGCCCCTTCTTCATGGCCGACAGGGAGACTCCCTTCCTCTCGGCAGAGGCGGTCACCACCTTCAAGATCAGATCGGCCACGCTGGGGCCGGAAGGCTTCTTGGCCTTGGAGGCCCCCGCTGTCTTCTTCTGCTGCTTCTTCTTGGGGGCGACCTCAGCGGGAGGCGCCGCGGCGGCTGGAGCGGTTTCGGCCATTGCAATGCAAGTCTCGGCGCGGGCGCTGTCACAGAACAGAAATGTCCCTCTCGGCCCGAGCCCCGTGAATATATACAGGGAGGAGCCAGCCTCTGATTGGTCGCGAGCAGACAGGGCTCTGCGAGGCACACTCGGCTCTCTGCTCCGAGCTGACTTTTGTGTTTCCTACCTTCCGATTATCCACGTTTTAAAGCACAATCAGTTAAACACGCGCTTCCACACATGTATGACCAGGAGCCCAGCTTCGGCCCTCTCCCGGGCCTGCCCCCGTTTCGGATCCACCCCTCGTCCCTGGCTTGTGATCCGCGGGGAGACTCGGCGCTCCCCCGACGGTGGACGCCTCCATGCCTGAAATCCCGGGCTCCCGGCCCCTTTACCCAACCACTCTCGCCTCCTGCGGCCGGGAGCGGCGGCCCGCGGGAGGGAGGGGGCTCCTGCAGGGAGCGGGCCCTGCGGCGTCACAGTGGGGCTGCGGGGGCCGCGGGGAGCGCGTTCTGGAACGGGCCGAAGTAACACAGGGCTCCGCCGGCCGAGCGCGGGGTGGAAACAATGCCAGGGAGCCCCCAGCCCGGCGCCTGCACCCTCGGCTGTGGCACCCACGGCTGGGGGGGGCGCAACCGGAGGCCTTTTACAAGCAGCGGGGCACGGCCCTGGCTCCGGCCTCGCATGCATCACCAGGCGGCCGTGTGCTGGCAGCTTCACATGCAGGCAGAGGGCATTCACTGCCGAGCGCCGAGCCAGAGGAGGCGGGCGCAGACTAAATAAAATAAATACAGTGACACAACGAAGGAAGGCGGCCGAGTTAGGCCTACATGTTTAAAAACACCCCAAGTGAGAGCAGAGGGTGGGAATGCACCTGAAATGGTGACCCCAGTACCGGCATGGAGGCACTCTACTGAGCTGATTTTTAAAGCTGGAGCTAGGTGTACGTCTGAGGTGACATCTGTAGACAGAGTGAGTTACTGTATGTCAGACGCTGAGCCTATGACCGGGGGGAGGCCCACTGCGGAACTGAATAGTACAGTACAGAGTGAGGCATGTGACTACAACTGTTCTACTGAGCCCTATCGCTGGAGTGGGGACCACTCCTGAATCCAATGGTATATCACGAGGGAGACCTGAGACCAGAAATGATATTCTGCGCCCTGTAGCCTGATCGAGGCCTGCTGCTAATTTGGACGGAGGTAGGGGAAGAAAACAGAACACTTCACATAGTCCAGAACGTACATGAACACCAGTCCCAGTATCAGATCTTAGCCTTCAGGATCTCCGGCCCATCCCTAGCTTCCAGGTACCTGTTTTAGTAATATGTGTGACATTTGGAGGTGTACAGCTTCAAGGGGATGAAGTTGCACCTTCTACACAGGGTTGAGGAGCTCCGCGCAGGGTGAGATTTCAGGGTTCATGCCTGGCTGGAGGTGTGAAAACAAAACACTCCACATAGTCACACCTCCATCCAGGGGTGAACCCTGAAATCTCACCCTGCGCGGAGCTCCATGACCCTGGGTAGAAGGTGCGACTTCATCCCCTTGAAGCCTAACACCTACAAATGTCACAAGTATCAGTACAACTGGTGCCAGGAGGCTGGAAGTAGGCCCAAGGCCTTGCAGGCCATATTCTGATACTGTAAAGGAGCTAAATACACTTTCCTGAGAATGTGAGGTGTTTTATTTTCACACCAACAGCCAGGGGTGAACCCTGAATTCTCACCCTGCGCGGAGCTCCATAACCCTGGGTAGAAGTTGCGACTTCATCCCCTTGAAGCCTAACACCTGCAAATGTCACCAGTATCAGTAAAACTGGAGTCTGGAGGCTGGAAACACACCCAAGGCATTGCAGGTCCTATTCTGATACTGTAAAGGAGTTAAATACACTTTACTGAGGATGTGAAGTGTTTTGTTTTCACACCACCAGCCAGGGGTGAACCCTGAATTCTCACCCTGCGCGGAGATCCATAACCCTGGGTAGAAGGTGCGACTTCATCCCCTTGAAGCCTAACACCTGCAAACGTCACAAGCATCAGTAAAACTGGTGCCTGGATGCTGGAAACACACCCAGGGCCTTGCAGGCCTTATCCTGATACTGTAAAGGAGTTAAATACACTTTCCTGAGTATGTGAAGTGTTTTGTTTTCACACCTTGAGCCAGGGGTGAACCCTGAAATCTAACCCTGCGCGGAGCTCCATGACCCTGGGTAGAAGGTGCGACTTCTTCCCCTTGAAGCCTAACACCTGCAAATGTCACAAGTATCAGTAAATTGGTGCCAGGAGGCTGGAATTAGGCCCAAGGCCTTGCAGGCCTTGTTCTGATACTGTGAAGGAGTTAAATACACTTTACTGAGTATGTGAAGTGTTTTGTTTTCACACCACCAGCCAGGGGTGAACCCTGAATTCTCACCCTGCGCGGAGATCCATAACCCTGGGTAGAAGGTGCGACTTCATCCCCTTGAAGCCTAACACCTGCAAACGTCACAAGCATCAGTAAAACTGGTGCCTGGATGCTGGAAACACACCCAGGGCCTTGCAGGCCCTATTCTGATACTGTAAAGGAGTGAAATACACTTTCCTGAGTATGTGAAGTGTTTTATTTTCACACCTTGAGCCAGGGGTGAACCCTGAAATCTAACCCTGCGCGGAGCTCCGTGACCATGGGTAGAAGGTGCGACTTCTTCCCCTTGAAGCCTAACACCTGCAAATGTCACAAGCATCAGTAAAACTGGTGCCTGGATGCTGGAAACACACCCAAGGCCTTGCAGGCCTTATTCTGATACTGTAAAGGAGTTAAATACACTTTCCTGAGTATGTGAAGTGTTTTATTTTCACACCTCCAGCCAGGGGTGAACCCTGATATCTCACCCTGCGCGGAGCTCCATACCCTTGGGTAGAAGGTGCAACTTTATCCCCTTGAAGCCTAACACCTGCAAATGTCACAAGTATCAGTAAATTGGTGCCAGGAGGCTGGAATTAGGCCCAAGGCCTTGCAGGCCTTGTTCTGATACTGTGAAGGAGTTAAATACACTTTACTGAGTATGTAAAGTGTTTTGTTTTCACACCAACAGCCAGGGGTGAACCCTGAATTCTCACCCTGCGCGGAGCTCCATAACCTTGGGTAGAAGGTGCAACTTCATCCCCTTGAAGCCTAACACCTGCAAATGTCACCAGTATCAGTAAAACTGGTGTCTGGAGGCTGGAAACACACCCAAGGCCTTGCAGGCCTTATTATGATACTGTAAAGCAGTTAAATACACTTTCCTGAGTATGTGAAGTGTTTTATTTTCACACCTCAAGCCTGGGGTGAAGCCAGAAATCTCACCCTGCGCGGAGCTCCATGACACTGGGTAGAAGGTGCGACTTCATCCCCTTGAAGCCTAACACCTGCAAATGTCACAAGTATCAGTAAAACTGGTGCCAGGAGGCTGAAAGTAGGCCCAAGGCCTTGTAGGCCTTGTTCTGATACTGTAAAGCAGCTAAATACACTTTCCTGAGTATGTGAAGTGTTTTATTTTCACACCTCAAGCCTGGGGTGAACCCTGAAATCTTACCCTGCGCGGAGCTCCATAACCCTGGGTAGAAGGTGCGACTTCATCCCCTTGAAGCCTAACACCTGCAAATGTCACAAGTATCAGTAAAACTGGTGCCTGGAGGCTGGAAACACACCCAAGGCCTTGCAGGCCTTATTGTGATACTGTAAAGCAGTTAAATACACTTTCCTGAGTATGTGAAGTGTTTTATTTTCACACCTCCAGCCAGGGGTGAACCCTGAAATCTTACCCTGCGCGAAGCTCCATGACCCTGGGTAGAAGGTGCGACTTCATCCTCTTGAAGCCTAACACCTGCAAATGTCACAAGTATCAGTAAAACTGGTGCCAGGAGGCTGGAAGTAGGCCCAAGGCCTTGCAGGCCTTATTCTGATACTGTAAAGGAGCTAAATACACTTTCCTGAGTATTTGAAGTGTTTTATTTTCACACCTCCAGCCAGGGGTGAAGCCTGAAATCTTACCCTGCGCGGAGCTCCATAACCCTGGGTAGAAGGTGCGACTTCATCCCCTTGAAGCCTAACACCTACAAATGTCTCAAGTATCAGTAAAACTGGTGCCTGGAGGCTGGAAACACACCCAAGGCCTTGTAGGCCTTATTCTGATACTGTAAAGGAGCTAAATACGCTTTCCTGAGTATGTGAAGTGTTTTATTTTCACACCTCCAGCCAGCGGTGAACCCTGAAATCTTACCCTGCGCAAAGCTCCTTAACCCTGGGTAGAAGGTGCGACTTCATCCCCTTGAAGCCTGACACCTGCAAATGTCACAAGCATCAGTTAAACTGGTGCCTGGATGCTGGAAACACACCCAAGGCCTTGCAGGCCTTATCCTGATACTGTAAAGGAGTTAAATACACTTTCCTGAGTATGTGAAGTGTTTTGTTTTCACACCTTGAGCCAGGGGTGAACCCTGAAATCTAACCCTGCGCGGAGCTCCATACCCTTGGGTAGAAGGTGCAACTTTATCCCCTTGAAGCCTAACACCTGCAAATGTCACAAGTATCAGTAAAACTGGTGCCAGGAGGCTGGAAGTAGGCCCAAGGCCTTGCAGGCCTTATTCTGATACTGTAAAGGAGTTAAATACACTTTCCTGAGTATGTGAAGTGTTTTATTTTCACACCTCCAGCCAGGGGTGAACCCTGATATCTCACCCTGCGCGGAGCTCCATACCCTTGGGTAGAAGGTGCAACTTTATCCCCTTGAAGCCTAACACCTGCAAATGTCACAAGTATCAGTAAATTGGTGCTAGGAGGCTGGAACTAGGCCCAAGGCCTTGCAGGCCTTGTTATGATACTGTGAAGGAGTTAAATACACTTTACTGAGTATGTAAAGTGTTTTGTTTTCACACCAACAGCCAGGGGTGAACCCTGAATTCTCACCCTGCGCGGAGCTCCATAACGCTGGGTAGAAGTTGCGACTTCATCCCCTTGAAGCCTAACACCTGCAAATGTCACCAGTATCAGTAAAACTGGTGTCTGGAGGCTGGAAACACACCCAAGGCATTGCAGGTCCTATTCTGATACTGTAAAGGAGTTAAATACACTTTACTGAGAATGTGAAGTGTTTTGTTTTCACACCTTGAGCCAGGGGTGAACCCTGAAATCTAACCCTGCGCGGAGCTCCATGACCCTGGGTAGAAGGTGCGACTTCCTCCCCTTGAAGCCTAACACCTGCAAATGTCACAAGGATCATTAAAACTGGTGTCTGGAGGCTGGAATTAGGCCCAAGGCCTTGCAGGCCTTGTTCAGTTACTGTGAAGGAGATAGATACTCTTTACTGAGTATGTGAAGTGTTTTGTTTACACACAAACAGCCAGGGGTGAACCCTGAATTCTCACCCTGCGCAGAGCTCCATAACCCTGGGTAGAAGGTGCGACTTCATCCCCTTGAAGCCTAACACCTGCAAATGTCACAAGCATCAGTAAAACTGGTGCCTGGATGCTGGAAACACACCCAAGGCCTTGCAGGCCTTATTCTGATACTGTAAAGGAGTTAAATACACTTTCCTGAGTATGTGAAGTGTTTTATTTTCACACCTCCAGCCAGGGGTGAACCCTGATATCTCACCCTGCGCGGAGCTCCATACCCTTGGGTAGAAGGTGCAACTTTATCCCCTTGAAGCCTAACACCTGCAAATGTCACAAGTATCAGTAAATTGGTGCCAGGAGGCTGGAATTAGGCCCAAGGCCTTGCAGGCCTTGTTCTGATACTGTGAAGGAGTTAAATACACTTTACTGAGTATGTAAAGTGTTTTGTTTTCACACCAACAGCCAGGGGTGAACCCTGAATTCTCACCCTGCGCGGAGCTCCATAACCTTGGGTAGAAGGTGCAACTTCATCCCCTTGAAGCCTAACACCTGCAAATGTCACAAGTATCAGTAAATTGGTGCTAGGAGGCTGGAAGTAGGCCCAAGGCCTTGCAGGCCTTGTTCTGATACTGTGAAGGAGTTAAATACACTTTACTGAGTATGTAAAGTGTTTTGTTTTCACACCAACAGCCAGGGGTGAACCCTGAATTCTCACCCTGCGCGGAGCTCCATAACCCTGGGTAGAAGGTGCGACTTCATCCCCTTGAAGCCTAACACCTGCAAATGTCACAAGCATCAGTAAAACTGGTTCCTGGATGCTGGAAACACACCCATGGCCTTGCAGGCCTTATTCTGATACTGTAAAGGAGTTAAATACACTTTACTGAGAATGTGAAGTGTTTTGTTTTCACACCTTGAGCCAGGGGTGAACCCTGAAATCTAACCCTGCTCGGAGCTCCATGACCCTGGGTAGAAGGTGCGACTTCCTCCCCTTGAAGCCTAACACCTGCAAATGTCACAAGGATCATTAAAACTGGTGTCTGGAGGCTGGAATTAGGCCCAAGGCCTTGCAGGCCTTGTTCAGTTACTGTGAAGGAGATAGATACTCTTTACTGAGTATGTGAAGTGTTTTGTTTACACACAAACAGCCAGGGGTGAACCCTGAATTCTCACCCTGCGCAGAGCTCCATAACCCTGGGTAGAAGGTGCGACTTCATCCCCTTGAAGCCTAACACCTGCAAATGTCACAAGCATCAGTAAAACTGGTGCCTGGATGCTGGAAACACACCCAAGGCCTTGCAGGCCTTATTCTGATACTGTAAAGGAGTTAAATACACTTTCCTGAGTATGTGAAGTGTTTTATTTTCACACCTCCAGCCAGGGGTGAACCCTGATATCTCACCCTGCGCGGAGCTCCATACCCTTGGGTAGAAGGTGCAACTTTATCCCCTTGAAGCCTAACACCTGCAAATGTCACAAGTATCAGTAAGTTGGTGCCAGGAGGCTGGAATTAGGCCCAAGGCCTTGCAGGCCTTGTTCTGATACTGTGAAGGAGTTAAATACACTTTACTGAGTATGTAAAGTGTTTTGTTTTCACACCAACAGCCAGGGGTGAACCCTGAATTCTCACCCTGCGCGGAGCTCCATAACCTTGGGTAGAAGGTGCAACTTCATCCCCTTGAAGCCTAACACCTGCAAATGTCACAAGTATCAGTAAATTGGTGCTAGGAGGCTGGAAGTAGGCCCAAGGCCTTGCAGGCCTTGTTCTGATACTGTGAAGGAGTTAAATACACTTTACTGAGTATGTAAAGTGTTTTGTTTTCACACCAACAGCCAGGGGTGAACCCTGAATTCTCACCCTGCGCGGAGCTCCATAACCCTGGGTAGAAGGTGCGACTTCATCCCCTTGAAGCCTAACACCTGCAAATGTCACAAGCATCAGTAAAACTGGTTCCTGGATGCTGGAAACACACCCAAGGCCTTGCAGGCCTTATTCTGATACTGTAAAGGAGTTAAATACACTTTGCTGAGTATGTGAAGTGTTTTATTTTCACACCTCCAGCCAGGGTTGAACCCTGATATCTCACCCTGCGCGGAGCTCCATACCCTTGGGTAGAAGGTGCAACTTTATCCCCTTGAAGCCTAACACCTGCAAATGTCACAAGTATCAGTAAATTGGTGCCAGGAGGCTGGAATTAGGCCCAAGGCCTTGCAGGCCTTGTTCTGATACTGTGAAGGAGTTAAATACACTTTACTGAGTATGTAAAGTGTTTTGTTTTCACACCAACAGCCAGGGGTGAACCCTGAATTCTCACCCTGCGCGGAGCTCCATAACCTTGGGTAGAAGGTGCAACTTCATCCCCTTGAAGCCTAACACCTGCAAATGTCACAAGTATCAGTAAATTGGTGCTAGGAGGCTGGAAGTAGGCCCAAGACCTTGCAGGCCTTGTTCTGATACTGTGAAGGAGTTAAATACACTTTACTGAGTATGTAAAGTGTTTTGTTTTCACACCAACAGCCAGGGGTGAACCCTGAATTCTCACCCTGCGCGGAGCTCCATAACCCTGCGTAGAAGTTGCGACTTCATCCCCTTGAAGCCTAACACCTGCAAATGTCACAAGCATCAGTAAAACTGGAGTCTGGAGGCTGGAAACACACCCAAGGCATTGCAGGTCCTATTCTGATACTGTAAAGGAGTTAAATACACTTTACTGAGGATGTGAAGTGTTTTGTTTTCACACCACCAGCCAGGGGTGAACCCTGAATTCTCACCCTGAGCGGAGCTCCATAACCCTGGGTAGAAGGTGCGACTTCATCCCCTTGAAGCCTAACACCTGCAAACGTCACAAGCATCAGTAAAACTGGTGCCTGGGTGCTGGAAACACACCCAAGGCCTTGCAGGCCTTATCCTGATACTGTAAAGGAGTTAAATACACTTTTCTGAGTATGTGAAGTGTTTTGTTTTCACACCTTGAGCCAGGGGTGAACCCTGAAATCTAACCCTGCGCGGAGCTCCATGACCCTGGGTAGAAGGTGCGACTTCCTCCCCTTGAAGCCTAACACCTGCAAAGGTCACAAGCATCAGTAAAACTGGTGCCTGGATGCTGGAAACACACCCAAGGCCTTGCAGGCCTTATTCTGATACTGTAAAGGAGTTAAATACACTTTCCTGAGTATGTGAAGTGTTTTATTTTCACACCTCCAGCCAGGGGTGAACCCTGACTTCTCACCCTGCGCGGAGCTCCATAACCCTGGGTAGAAGGTGCGACTTCATCCCCATGAAGCCTAACACCGGCAAATGTCACAATTATCAGTAAAACCGGTGCCTGGAGGCTGGAAACACACCCAAGGCCTTGCAGGCATTATTCTGATACTTTAAAGGAGTTAAATACACTTTCCTGAGTATGTGAAGTGCTTTATTTTCACACCTCCAGCCAGGGGTGAACCCTGATATCTCACCCTGCGCGGAGCTCCATAAGCCCGGGTAGAAGGTGCGACTTTGTCCCCTTGAAGCCTAACGCCTGCAAATGTCACAAGTATCAGTAAATTAGTGCCAGGAGGCTGGAATCAGGCCAAAGGCCTTGCAGGCCTTGTTCTGTTACTGTGAAGGACCTAAATACTCTTTACTGAGTCTGTGAAGTGTTTTGATTTCACATCTCCAGCCAGGGTTGAAACCCGAAATCATACCCTGCGCGAAGGTCCATAACCCTGGGTAGAAGGTGCAACTTCATCCCCTTGAAGCCTAACACCTACAAATGTCACAAGTATCAGTAAAACTGGTGCCAGGAGGCTGGAAGTAGGCCCAAGGCCTTGCAGGCCTTATTCTGATACTGTAAAGCAGCTAAATACACTTTCCTGAGTATGTGAAGTGTTTTATTTTCACACCTCCAGCCAGGGGTGAAGCCTGAAATCTCACCCTGCGCGGAGCTCCATGACCCTGGGTAGAAGGTGCGACTTCATCCCCTTGAAGCATAACACCTCCAAGTGTCACAAGTATCAGTACAACTGGTGCCTGGAGGCTGGAAACAAACCCAAGGCCTTGCAGGCCTTGTTCTGATACTGTAAAGGAGTTAAATACACTTTCCTGAGTAAGTGAAGTGTTTTATTTTCACACTTCCATCCAGGGGTGAACCCTGAAATCTCACCCTGCGCGGAGCTCCATAACCCTGGGTAGAAGGTGCGACTTCATCCCCTTGAAGCCTAACACCTGCAAATGTCACAAGTATCAGTAAAACTGGTGCCTGGAGGCTGGAAACACACCCAAGGCCTTGCAGGCCTTATTGTGATACTGTAAAGCAGTTAAATACACTTTCCTGAGTATGTGAAGTGTTTTATTTTCACACCTCCAGCCAGGGGTGAACCCTGAAATCTTACCCTGCGCGAAGCTCCATGACCCTGGGTAGAAGGTGCGACTTCATCCCCTTGAAGCATAACACCTCCAAGTGTCACAAGTATCAGTACAACTGGTGCCTGGAGGCTGGAAACAAACCCAAGGCCTTGCAGGCCTTGTTCTGATACTGTAAATGAGTTAAATACACTTTCCTGAGTAAGTGAAGTGTTTTATTTTCACACTTCCATCCAGGGGTGAACCCTGATATCTCACCCTGCGCGGAGCTCCATAACCCTGGGTAGAAGTTGCGACTTCATCCCCTTGAAGCCTAACACCTGCAAATGTCACCAGTATCAGTAAAACTGGAGTCTGGAGGCTGGAAACACACCCAAGGCATTGCAGGTCCTATTCTGATACTGTAAAGGAGTTAAATACACTTTAATGAGTATGTGAAGTGTTTTGTTTTCACACCACCAGCCAGGGGTGAACCCTGAATTCTCACCCTGAGCGGAGCTCCATAACCCTGGGTAGAAGGTGCGACTTCATCCCCTTGAAGCCTAACACCTGCAAACGTCACAAGCATCAGTAAAACTGGTGCCTGGGTGCTGGAAACACACCCAAGGCCTTGCAGGCCTTATCCTGATACTGTAAAGGAGTTAAATACACTTTCCCGAGTATGTGAAGTGTTTTGTTTTCACACCTTGAGCCAGGGGTGAACCCTGAAATCTAACCCTGCGCGGAGCTCCATGACCCTGGGTAGAAGGTGCGACTTCATCCCCTTGAAGCCTAACACCTGCAAATGTCACCAGTATCAGTAAAACTGGTGTCTGGAGGCTGGAAACACACCCAAGGCATTGCAGGCCCTATTCTGATACTGTAAAGGAGTGAAATACACTTTCCTGAGTATGTGAAGTGATTTGTTTTCACACCTCCAGCCAGGGGTGAACCCTGAAATCTTACCCTGCGCGGAGCTCCATGACCCTGGGTAGAAGGTGCGACTTCATCCCCTTGAAGCATAACACCTCCAAGTGTCACAAGTATCAGTACAACTGGTGCCTGGAGGCTGGAAACAAACCCAAGGCCTTGCAGGCCTTGTTCTGATACTGTAAAGGAGTTAAATACACTTTCCTGAGTAAGTGAAGTGTTTTATTTTCACACTTCCATCCAGGGGTGAACCCTGAAATCTCACCCTGCGCGGAGCTCCATAACCCTGGGTAGAAGGTGCGACTTCATCCCCTTGAAGCCTAACACCTGCAAATGTCACAAGTATCAGTAAAACTGGTGCCTGGAGGCTGGAAACACACCCAAGGCCTTGCAGGCCTTATTGTGATACTGTAAAGCAGTTAAATACACTTTCCTGAGTATGTGAAGTGTTTTATTTTCACACCTCCAGCCAGGGGTGAACCCTGAAATCTTACCCTGCGTGAAGCTCCATGACCCTGGGTAGAAGGTGCGACTTCATCCCCTTGAAGCATAACACCTCCAAGTGTCACAAGTATCAGTACAACTGGTGCCTGGAGGCTGGAAACAAACCCAAGGCCTTGCAGGCCTTGTTCTGATACTGTAAATGAGTTAAATACACTTTCCTGAGTAAGTGAAGTGTTTTATTTTCACACTTCCATCCAGGGGTGAACCCTGAAATCTCACCCTGCGCGAAGCTCCATGACCCTGGGTAGAAGGTGCGACTTCATCCCCTTGAAGCCTAACACCTGCAAATGTCACAAGTATCAGTAAAACTGGTGCCAGGAGGCTGGAAGTAGGCCCAAGGCCTTGCAGGCCTTATTCTGATACTGTAAAGGAGCTAAATACACTTTCCTGAGTGTGTGAAGTGTTTTATTTTCACACCTCCAGCCAGGGGTGAAGCCTGAAATCTCACCCTGCGCGGAGCTCCATGACCCTGGGTAGAAGGTGCGACTTCATCCCCTTGAAGCCTAACACCTACAAATGTCACAAGTATCAGTAAAACTGGTGCCAGGAGGCTGGAAGTAGGCCCAAGGCCTTGCAGGCCTTATTCTGATACTGTAAAGCAGCTAAATACGCTTTCCTGAGTATGTGAAGTGTTTTATTTTCACACCTCCAGCCAGGGGTGAAGCCTGAAATCTCACCCTGCGCGGAGCTCCATAACCCTGGGTAGAAGGTGCGGCTTCATCCCCTTGAAGCCTAACACCTGCAAATGTCACAAGTATCAGTAAATCTGGTGCCAGGAGGCTGGAAGTAGGCCCAAGGCCTTGCAGGCCTTATTCTGATACTGTAAAGCAGCTAAATACGCTTTCCTGAGTATGTGAAGTGTTTTATTTTCACACTTCCATCCAGGGGTGAACTCTGAAATCTCACCCTGCGCGGAGCTCCATAACCCTGGGTAGAAGGTGCGACTTCATCCCCTTGAAGCCTAACACCTACAAATGTCACAAGTATCAGTAAAACTGGTGCCAGGAGGCTGGAAGTAGGCCCAAGGCCTTGCAGGCCTTATTCTGATACTGTAAAGCAGCTAAATACACTTTCCTGAGTATGTGAAGTGTATATTTTTCACACCTCAAGCCTGGGGTGAACCCTGAAATCTCACCCTGCGCGGAGCTCCATGACCCTGGGTAGAAGGTGCGACTTCATCCCCTTGAAGCCTAACACCTACAAATGTCACAAGTATCAGTAAAACTGGTGCCAGGAGGCTGGAAGTAGGCCCAAGGCCTTGCAGGCCTTGTTCTGATACTGTAAAGGAGTTAAATACACTTTCCTGAGTATGTGAAGTGTTTTATTTTCACACTTCCATCCAGGGGTGAACCCTGAAATCTCACCCTGCGCGGAGCTCCATGACCCTGGGTAGAAGGTGCGACTTCATCCCCTTGAAGCCTAACACCTGCAAATGTCACAAGTATCAGTAAAACTGGTGCCTGGAGGCTGGAAACACACCCAAGGCCTTGCAGGCCTTATTATGATACTGTAAAGCAGTTAAATACACTTTCCTGAGGATGTGAAGTGTTTTATTTTCACACCTCAAGCCTGGGGTGAAGCCAGAAATCTCACCCTGCGCGGAGCTCCATGACACTGGGTAGAAGGTGCGACTTCATCCCCTTGAAGCCTAACACCTGCAAATGTCACAAGTATCAGTAAAACTGGTGCCAGGACGCTGGAAGTAGGCCCAAGGCCTTGCAGGCCTTATTCTGATACTGTAAAGCAGCTAAATACAATTTCCTGAGTATGTGAAGTGTTTTATTTTCACACCTCCAGCCAGGGGTGAAGCCTGAAATCTCACCCTGCGCGGAGCTCCATGACCCTGGGTAGAAGGTGCGACTTCATCCCCTTGAAGCCTAACACCTGCAAATGTCACAAGTATCAGTAAAACTGGTGCCAGGAGGCTGGAAGTAGGCCCAAGGCCTTGCAGGCCTTATTCTGATACTGTAAAGGAGCTAAATATACTTTCCTGAGTATGTGAAGCTTTTATTTTCACACCTCAAGCATGGGGTGAACCCTGAAATCTCACCCTGCGCGGAGCTCCATAACCCTGGGTAGAAGGTGCGACTTGATCCCCTTGAAGCCCAACACCTGCAAATGTCACAAGTATCAGTAAAACTGGTGCCAGTAGGCTGGATGTAGGCCCAAGGCCTTGCAGGCCTTATTCTGATACTGTAAAGGAGCTAAATACACTTTCCTGAGTATGTGAAGTGTTTTATTTTCACACCTCAAGCCTGGGGTGAACCCTGAAATCTCACCCTGCGCGGAGCTCCATGACCCTGGGTAGAAGGTGCGACTTCATCCCCTTGAAGCCTAACACCTACAAATGTCACAAGTATCAGTAAATCTGGTGCCAGGAGGCTGGAAGTAGGCCCAAGGCCTTGCAGGCCTTATTCTGATACAGTAAAGCAGCTAAATACACTTTCCTGAGTATGTGAAGTGTTTTATTTTCACACCTCCAGCCTGGGGTGAAGCCTGAAACCTTACCCTGCACGGAGCTCCATGACCCTGGGTAGAAGGTGCGACTTCATCCCCTTGAAGCCTAACACCTGCAAATGTCACAAGTATCAGTAAAACTGGTGCCAGGAGGCTGGAAGTAGGCCCAAGGCCTTGCAGGTCTTATTCTGATACTGTAAAGGAGCTAAATACACTTTCCTGAGTATGTGAAGTGTTTTATTTTCACACCTCCAGCCAGGGGTGAAGCCTGAAATCTCACCCTGCGCGGAGCTCCATGACCCTGGGTAGAAGGTGCGACTTCATCCCCTTGAAGCCTAACACCTACAAATGTCACAAGTATCAGTAAAACTGGTGCCAGGAGGCTGGAAGTAGGCCCAAGGCCTTGCAGGCCTTATTCCGATACTGTAAAGCAGCTAAATACACTTTCCTGAGTATGTGAAGTGTTTTATTTTCACACCTCCAGCCAGGGGTGAAGCCTGAAATCTCACCCTGCGCGGAGCTCCATGACCCTGGGTAGAAGGTGCGACTTCATCCCCTTGAAGCCTAACACCTCCAAGTGTCACAAGTATCAGTACAACTGGTGCCTGGAGGCTGGAAACACACCCAAGGCCTTGCAGGCCTTATTGTGATACTGTAAAGCAGTTAAATACACTTTCCTGAGTATGTGAAGTGTTTTATTTTCACACCTCCAGCCAGGGGTGAACCCTGAAATCTTACCCTGCGCGAAGCTCCATGACCCTGGGTAGAAGGTGCGACTTCATCCCCTTGAAGCATAACACCTCCAAGTGTCACAAGTATCAGTACAACTGGTGCCTGGAGGCTGGAAACAAACCCAAGGCCTTGCAGGCCTTGTTCTGATACTGTAAATGAGTTAAATACACTTTCCTGAGTAAGTGAAGTGTTTTATTTTCACACTTCCATCCAGGGGTGAACCCTGATATCTCACCCTGCGCGGAGCTCCATAACCCTGGGTAGAAGTTGCGACTTCATCCCCTTGAAGCCTAACACCTGCAAATGTCACCAGTATCAGTAAAACTGGAGTCTGGAGGCTGGAAACACACCCAAGGCATTGCAGGTCCTATTCTGATACTGTAAAGGAGTTAAATACACTTTAATGAGTATTTGAAGTGTTTTGTTTTCACACCACCAGCCAGGGGTGAACCCTGAATTCTCACCCTGAGCGGAGCTCCATAACCCTGGGTAGAAGGTGCGACTTCATCCCCTTGAAGCCTAACACCTGCAAACGTCACAAGCATCAGTAAAACTGGTGCCTGGGTGCTGGAAACACACCCAAGGCCTTGCAGGCCTTATCCTGATACTGTAAAGGAGTTAAATACACTTTCCCGAGTATGTGAAGTGTTTTGTTTTCACACCTTGAGCCAGGGGTGAACCCTGAAATCTAACCCTGCGCGGAGCTCCATGACCCTGGGTAGAAGGTGCGACTTCATCCCCTTGAAGCCTAACACCTGCAAATGTCACCAGTATCAGTAAACCTGGTGTCTGGAGGCTGGAAACACACCCAAGGCATTGCAGGCCCTATTCTGATACTGTAAAGGAGTGAAATACACTTTCCTGAGTATGTGAAGTGATTTGTTTTCACACCTCCAGCCAGGGGTGAACCCTGAAATCTTACCCTGCGCGGAGCTCCATGACCCTGGGTAGAAGGTGCGACTTCATCCCCTTGAAGCATAACACCTCCAAGTGTCACAAGTATCAGTACAACTGGTGCCTGGAGGCTGGAAACAAACCCAAGGCCTTGCAGGCCTTGTTCTGATACTGTAAAGGAGTTAAATACACTTTCCTGAGTAAGTGAAGTGTTTTATTTTCACACTTCCATCCAGGGGTGAACCCTGAAATCTCACCCTGCGCGGAGCTCCATAACCCTGGGTAGAAGGTGCGACTTCATCCCCTTGAAGCCTAACACCTGCAAATGTCACAAGTATCAGTAAAACTGGTGCCTGGAGGCTGGAAACACACCCAAGGCCTTGCAGGCCTTATTGTGATACTGTAAAGCAGTTAAATACACTTTCCTGAGTATGTGAAGTGTTTTATTTTCACACCTCCAGCCAGGGGTGAACCCTGAAATCTTACCCTGCGTGAAGCTCCATGACCCTGGGTAGAAGGTGCGACTTCATCCCCTTGAAGCATAACACCTCCAAGTGTCACAAGTATCAGTACAACTGGTGC
This sequence comes from Triturus cristatus, assembly GCF_964204655.1. Taxonomy (NCBI): domain Eukaryota; kingdom Metazoa; phylum Chordata; class Amphibia; order Caudata; family Salamandridae; genus Triturus; species Triturus cristatus. The sequence goes on from NW_028187359.1 coordinate 55,797, forward strand.
CTGGAGGCTGGAAACAAACCCAAGGCCTTGCAGGCCTTGTTCTGATACTGTAAATGAGTTAAATACACTTTCCTGAGTAAGTGAAGTGTTTTATTTTCACACTTCCATCCAGGGGTGAACCCTGAAATCTCACCCTGCACGAAGCTCCATGACCCTGGGTAGAAGGTGCGACTTCATCCCCTTGAAGCCTAACACCTGCAAATGTCACAAGTATCAGTAAAACTGGTGCCAGGAGGCTGGAAGTAGGCCCAAGGCCTTGCAGGCCTTATTCTGATACTGTAAAGGAGCTAAATACACTTTCCTGAGTGTGTGAAGTGTTTTATTTTCACACCTCCAGCCAGGGGTGAAGCCTGAAATCTCACCCTGCGCGGAGCTCCATGACCCTGGGTAGAAGGTGCGACTTCACCCCCTTGAAGCCTAACACCTACAAATGTCACAAGTATCAGTAAAACTGGTGCCAGGAGGCTGGAAGTAGGCCCAAGGCCTTGCAGGCCTTATTCTGATACTGTAAAGCAGCTAAATACGCTTTCCTGAGTATGTGAAGTGTTTTATTTTCACACCTCCAGCCAGGGGTGAAGCCTGAAATCTCACCCTGCGCGGAGCTCCATAACCCTGGGTAGAAGGTGCGGCTTCATCCCCTTGAAGCCTAACACCTACAAATGTCACAAGTATCAGTAAAACTGGTGCCAGGAGGCTGGAAGTAGGCCCAAGGCCTTGCAGGCCTTATTCTGATACTGTAAAGCAGCTAAATACGCTTTCCTGAGTATGTGAAGTGTTTTATTTTCACACCTCCAGCCAGGGGTGAAGCCTGAAATCTCACCCTGCGCGGAGCTCCATAACCCTGGGTAGAAGGTGCGACTTCATCCCCTTGAAGCCTAACACCTGCAAATGTCACAAGTATCAGTAAAACTGGTGCCTGGAGGCTGGAAACACACCCAAGGCCTTGCAGGCCTTATTGTGATACTGTAAAGCAGTTAAATACGCTTTCCTGAGTATGTGAAGTGTTTTATTTTCACACCTCCAGCCAGGGGTGAACCCTGAAATCTTACCCTGCGCGAAGCTCCATGACCCTGGGTAGAAGGTGCGACTTCATCCCCTTGAAGCATAACACCTCCAAGTGTCACAAGTATCAGTACAACTGGTGCCTGGAGGCTGGAAACAAACCCAAGGCCTTGCAGGCCTTGTTCTGATACTGTAAATGAGTTAAATACACTTTCCTGAGTAAGTGAAGTGTTTTATTTTCACACTTCCATCCAGGGGTGAACCCTGATATCTCACCCTGCGCGGAGCTCCATAACCCTGGGTAGAAGTTGCGACTTCATCCCCTTGAAGCCTAACACCTGCAAATGTCACCAGTATCAGTAAAACTGGAGTCTGGAGGCTGGAAACACACCCAAGGCATTGCAGGTCCTATTCTGATACTGTAAAGGAGTTAAATACACTTTAATGAGTATGTGAAGTGTTTTGTTTTCACACCACCAGCCAGGGGTGAACCCTGAATTCTCACCCTGAGCGGAGCTCCATAACCCTGGGTAGAAGGTGCGACTTCATCCCCTTGAAGCCTAACACCTGCAAACGTCACAAGCATCAGTAAAACTGGTGCCTGGGTGCTGGAAACACACCCAAGGCCTTGCAGGCCTTATCCTGATACTGTAAAGGAGTTAAATACACTTTCCTGAGTATGTGAAGTGTTTTGTTTTCACACCTTGAGCCAGGGGTGAACCCTGAAATCTAACCCTGCGCGGAGCTCCATGACCCTGGGTAGAAGGTGCGACTTCTTCCCCTTGAAGCCTAACACCTGCAAATGTCACCAGTATCAGTAAAACTGGTGTCTGGAGGCTGGAAACACACCCAAGGCATTGCAGGCCCTATTCTGATACTGTAAAGGAGTGAAATACACTTTACTGAGTATGTGAAGTGATTTGTTTTCACACCTCCAGCCAGGGGTGAACCCTGAAATCTTACCCTGCGCGGAGCTCCATGACCCTGGGTAGAAGGTGCGACTTCATCCCCTTGAAGCATAACACCTCCAAGTGTCACAAGTATCAGTACAACTGGTGCCTGGAGGCTGGAAACAAACCCAAGGCCTTGCAGGCCTTGTTCTGATACTGTAAAGGAGTTAAATACACTTTCCTGAGTAAGTGAAGTGTTTTATTTTCACACTTCCATCCAGGGGTGAACCCTGAAATCTCACCCTGCGCGGAGCTCCATAACCCTGGGTAGAAGGTGCGACTTCATCCCCTTGAAGCCTAACACCTGCAAATGTCACAAGTATCAGTAAAACTGGTGCCTGGAGGCTGGAAACACACCCAAGGCCTTGCAGGCCTTATTGTGATACTGTAAAGCAGTTAAATACACTTTCCTGAGTATGTGAAGTGTTTTATTTTCACACCTCCAGCCAGGGGTGAACCCTGAAATCTTACCCTGCGCGAAGCTCCATGACCCTGGGTAGAAGGTGCGACTTCATCCCCTTGAAGCATAACACCTCCAAGTGTCACAAGTATCAGTACAACTGGTGCCTGGAGGCTGGAAACAAACCCAAGGCCTTGCAGGCCTTGTTCTGATACTGTAAATGAGTTAAATACACTTTCCTGAGTAAGTGAAGTGTTTTATTTTCACACTTCCATCCAGGGGTGAACCCTGAAATCTCACCCTGCGCGAAGCTCCATGACCCTGGGTAGAAGGTGCGACTTCATCCCCTTGAAGCCTAACACCTGCAAATGTCACAAGTATCAGTAAAACTGGTGCCAGGAGGCTGGAAGTAGGCCCAAGGCCTTGCAGGCCTTATTCTGATACTGTAAAGGAGCTAAATACACTTTCCTGAGTATGTGAAGTGTTTTATTTTCACACCTCCAGCCAGGGGTGAAGCCTGAAATCTCACCCTGCGCGGAGCTCCATGACCCTGGGTAGAAGGTGCGACTTCATCCCCTTGAAGCCTAACAACTACAAATGTCACAAGTATCAGTAAAACTGGTGCCAGGAGGCTGGAAGTAGGCCCAAGGCCTTGCAGGCCTTATTCTGATACTGTAAAGCAGCTAAATACGCTTTCCTGAGTATGTGAAGTGTTTTATTTTCACACCTCCAGCCAGGGGTGAAGCCTGAAATCTCACCCTGCGCGGAGCTCCATAACCCTGGGTAGAAGGTGCGGCTTCATCCCCTTGAAGCCTAACACCTGCAAATGTCACAAGTATCAGTAAATCTGGTGCCAGGAGGCTGGAAGTAGGCCCAAGGCCTTGCAGGCCTTATTCTGATACTGTAAAGCAGCTAAATACGCTTTCCTGAGTATGTGAAGTGTTTTATTTTCACACTTCCATCCAGGGGTGAACTCTGAAATCTCACCCTGCGCGGAGCTCCATAACCCTGGGTAGAAGGTGCGACTTCATCCCCTTGAAGCCTAACACCTACAAATGTCACAAGTATCAGTAAAACTGGTGCCAGGAGGCTGGAAGTAGGCCCAAGGCCTTGCAGGCCTTATTCTGATACTGTAAAGCAGCTAAATACACTTTCCTGAGTATGTGAAGTGTATATTTTTCACACCTCAAGCCTGGGGTGAACCCTGAAATCTCACCCTGCGCGGAGCTCCATGACCCTGGGTAGAAGGTGCGACTTCATCCCCTTGAAGCCTAACACCTACAAATGTCACAAGTATCAGTAAAACTGGTGCCAGGAGGCTGGAAGTAGGCCCAAGGCCTTGCAGGCCTTGTTCTGATACTGTAAAGGAGTTAAATACACTTTCCTGAGTATGTGAAGTGTTTTATTTTCACACTTCCATCCAGGGGTGAACCCTGAAATCTCACCCTGCGCGGAGCTCCATGACCCTGGGTAGAAGGTGCGACTTCATCCCCTTGAAGCCTAACACCTGCAAATGTCACAAGTATCAGTAAAACTGGTGCCTGGAGGCTGGAAACACACCCAAGGCCTTGCAGGCCTTATTATGATACTGTAAAGCAGTTAAATACACTTTCCTGAGGATGTGAAGTGTTTTATTTTCACACCTCAAGCCTGGGGTGAAGCCAGAAATCTCACCCTGCGCGGAGCTCCATGACACTGGGTAGAAGGTGCGACTTCATCCCCTTGAAGCCTAACACCTGCAAATGTCACAAGTATCAGTAAAACTGGTGCCAGGACGCTGGAAGTAGGCCCAAGGCCTTGCAGGCCTTATTCTGATACTGTAAAGCAGCTAAATACAATTTCCCGAGTATGTGAAGTGTTTTATTTTCACACCTCCAGCCAGGGGTGAAGCCTGAAATCTCACCCTGCGCGGAGCTCCATGACCCTGGGTAGAAGGTGCGACTTCATCCCCTTGAAGCCTAACACCTGCAAATGTCACAAGTATCAGTAAAACTGGTGCCAGGAGGCTGGAAGTAGGCCCAAGGCCTTGCAGGCCTTATTCTGATACTGTAAAGGAGCTAAATATACTTTCCTGAGTATGTGAAGCTTTTATTTTCACACCTCAAGCATGGGGTGAACCCTGAAATCTCACCCTGCGCGGAGCTCCATAACCCTGGGTAGAAGGTGCGACTTGATCCCCTTGAAGCCCAACACCTGCAAATGTCACAAGTATCAGTAAAACTGGTGCCAGTAGGCTGGATGTAGGCCCAAGGCCTTGCAGGCCTTATTCTGATACTGTAAAGGAGCTAAATACACTTTCCTGAGTATGTGAAGTGTTTTATTTTCACACCTCAAGCCTGGGGTGAACCCTGAAATCTCACCCTGCGCGGAGCTCCATGACCCTGGGTAGAAGGTGCGACTTCATCCCCTTGAAGCCTAACACCTACAAATGTCACAAGTATCAGTAAATCTGGTGCCAGGAGGCTGGAAGTAGGCCCAAGGCCTTGCAGGCCTTATTCTGATACAGTAAAGCAGCTAAATACACTTTCCTGAGTATGTGAAGTGTTTTATTTTAACACCTCCAGCCTGGGGTGAAGCCTGAAACCTTACCCTGCACGGAGCTCCATGACCCTGGGTAGAAGGTGCGACTTCATCCCCTTGAAGCCTAACACCTGCAAATGTCACAAGTATCAGTAAAACTGGTGCCAGGAGGCTGGAAGTAGGCCCAAGGCCTTGCAGGCCTTATTCTGATACTGTAAAGGAGCTAAATACACTTTCCTGAGTATGTGAAGTGTTTTATTTTCACACCTCCAGCCAGGGGTGAAGCCTGAAATCTCACCCTGCGCGGAGCTCCATGACCCTGGGTAGAAGGTGCGACTTCATCCCCTTGAAGCCTAACACCTACAAATGTCACAAGTATCAGTAAAACTGGTGCCAGGAGGCTGGAAGTAGGCCCAAGGCCTTGCAGGCCTTATTCCGATACTGTAAAGCAGCTAAATACACTTTCCTGAGTATGTGAAGTGTTTTATTTTCACACCTCCAGCCAGGGGTGAAGCCTGAAATCTCACCCTGCGCGGAGCTCCATGACCCTGGGTAGAAGGTGCGACTTCATCCCCTTGAAGCCTAACACCTCCAAGTGTCACAAGTATCAGTACAACTGGTGCCTGGAGGCTGGAAACACACCCAAGGCCTTGCAGGCCTTATTGTGATACTGTAAAGCAGTTAAATACACTTTCCTGAGTATGTGAAGTGTTTTATTTTCACACCTCCAGCCAGGGGTGAACCCTGAAATCTTACCCTGCGCGAAGCTCCATGACCCTGGGTAGAAGGTGCGACTTCATCCCCTTGAAGCATAACACCTCCAAGTGTCACAAGTATCAGTACAACTGGTGCCTGGAGGCTGGAAACAAACCCAAGGCCTTGCAGGCCTTGTTCTGATACTGTAAATGAGTTAAATACACTTTCCTGAGTAAGTGAAGTGTTTTATTTTCACACTTCCATCCAGGGGTGAACCCTGATATCTCACCCTGCGCGGAGCTCCATAACCCTGGGTAGAAGTTGCGACTTCATCCCCTTGAAGCCTAACACCTGCAAATGTCACCAGTATCAGTAAAACTGGAGTCTGGAGGCTGGAAACACACCCAAGGCATTGCAGGTCCTATTCTGATACTGTAAAGGAGTTAAATACACTTTAATGAGTATGTGAAGTGTTTTGTTTTCACACCACCAGCCAGGGGTGAACCCTGAATTCTCACCCTGAGCGGAGCTCCATAACCCTGGGTAGAAGGTGCGACTTCATCCCCTTGAAGCCTAACACCTGCAAACGTCACAAGCATCAGTAAAACTGGTGCCTGGGTGCTGGAAACACACCCAAGGCCTTGCAGGCCTTATCCTGATACTGTAAAGGAGTTAAATACACTTTCCCGAGTATGTGAAGTGTTTTGTTTTCACACCTTGAGCCAGGGGTGAACCCTGAAATCTAACCCTGCGCGGAGCTCCATGACCCTGGGTAGAAGGTGCGACTTCATCCCCTTGAAGCCTAACACCTGCAAATGTCACCAGTATCAGTAAAACTGGTGTCTGGAGGCTGGAAACACACCCAAGGCATTGCAGGCCCTATTCTGATACTGTAAAGGAGTGAAATACACTTTCCTGAGTATGTGAAGTGATTTGTTTTCACACCTCCAGCCAGGGGTGAACCCTGAAATCTTACCCTGCGCGGAGCTCCATGACCCTGGGTAGAAGGTGCGACTTCATCCCCTTGAAGCATAACACCTCCAAGTGTCACAAGTATCAGTACAACTGGTGCCTGGAGGCTGGAAACAAACCCAAGGCCTTGCAGGCCTTGTTCTGATACTGTAAATGAGTTAAATACACTTTCCTGAGTAAGTGAAGTGTTTTATTTTCACACTTCCATCCAGGGGTGAACCCTGAAATCTCACCCTGCGCGAAGCTCCATGACCCTGGGTAGAAGGTGCGACTTCATCCCCTTGAAGCCTAACACCTGCAAATGTCACAAGTATCAGTAAAACTGGTGCCAGGAGGCTGGAAGTAGGCCCAAGGCCTTGCAGGCCTTATTCTGATACTGTAAAGGAGCTAAATACACTTTCCTGAGTGTGTGAAGTGTTTTATTTTCACACCTCCAGCCAGGGGTGAAGCCTGAAATCTCACCCTGCGCGGAGCTCCATGACCCTGGGTAGAAGGTGCGACTTCACCCCCTTGAAGCCTAACACCTACAAATGTCACAAGTATCAGTAAAACTGGTGCCAGGAGGCTGGAAGTAGGCCCAAGGCCTTGCAGGCCTTATTCTGATACTGTAAAGCAGCTAAATACGCTTTCCTGAGTATGTGAAGTGTTTTATTTTCACACCTCCAGCCAGGGGTGAAGCCTGAAATCTCACCCTGCGCGGAGCTCCATAACCCTGGGTAGAAGGTGCGGCTTCATCCCCTTGAAGCCTAACACCTACAAATGTCACAAGTATCAGTAAAACTGGTGCCAGGAGGCTGGAAGTAGGCCCAAGGCCTTGCAGGCCTTATTCTGATACTGTAAAGCAGCTAAATACGCTTTCCTGAGTATGTGAAGTGTTTTATTTTCACACCTCCAGCCAGGGGTGAAGCCTGAAATCTCACCCTGCGCGGAGCTCCATAACCCTGGGTAGAAGGTGCGACTTCATCCCCTTGAAGCCTAACACCTGCAAATGTCACAAGTATCAGTAAAACTGGTGCCTGGAGGCTGGAAACACACCCAAGGCCTTGCAGGCCTTATTGTGATACTGTAAAGCAGTTAAATACGCTTTCCTGAGTATGTGAAGTGTTTTATTTTCACACCTCCAGCCAGGGGTGAACCCTGAAATCTTACCCTGCGCGAAGCTCCATGACCCTGGGTAGAAGGTGCGACTTCATCCCCTTGAAGCATAACACCTCCAAGTGTCACAAGTATCAGTACAACTGGTGCCTGGAGGCTGGAAACAAACCCAAGGCCTTGCAGGCCTTGTTCTGATACTGTAAATGAGTTAAATACACTTTCCTGAGTAAGTGAAGTGTTTTATTTTCACACTTCCATCCAGGGGTGAACCCTGATATCTCACCCTGCGCGGAGCTCCATAACCCTGGGTAGAAGTTGCGACTTCATCCCCTTGAAGCCTAACACCTGCAAATGTCACCAGTATCAGTAAAACTGGAGTCTGGAGGCTGGAAACACACCCAAGGCATTGCAGGTCCTATTCTGATACTGTAAAGGAGTTAAATACACTTTAATGAGTATGTGAAGTGTTTTGTTTTCACACCACCAGCCAGGGGTGAACCCTGAATTCTCACCCTGAGCGGAGCTCCATAACCCTGGGTAGAAGGTGCGACTTCATCCCCTTGAAGCCTAACACCTGCAAACGTCACAAGCATCAGTAAAACTGGTGCCTGGGTGCTGGAAACACACCCAAGGCCTTGCAGGCCTTATCCTGATACTGTAAAGGAGTTAAATACACTTTCCTGAGTATGTGAAGTGTTTTGTTTTCACACCTTGAGCCAGGGGTGAACCCTGAAATCTAACCCTGCGCGGAGCTCCATGACCCTGGGTAGAAGGTGCGACTTCTTCCCCTTGAAGCCTAACACCTGCAAATGTCACCAGTATCAGTAAAACTGGTGTCTGGAGGCTGGAAACACACCCAAGGCATTGCAGGCCCTATTCTGATACTGTAAAGGAGTGAAATACACTTTACTGAGTATGTGAAGTGATTTGTTTTCACACCTCCAGCCAGGGGTGAACCCTGAAATCTTACCCTGCGCGGAGCTCCATGACCCTGGGTAGAAGGTGCGACTTCATCCCCTTGAAGCATAACACCTCCAAGTGTCACAAGTATCAGTACAACTGGTGCCTGGAGGCTGGAAACAAACCCAAGGCCTTGCAGGCCTTGTTCTGATACTGTAAAGGAGTTAAATACACTTTCCTGAGTAAGTGAAGTGTTTTATTTTCACACTTCCATCCAGGGGTGAACCCTGAAATCTCACCCTGCGCGGAGCTCCATAACCCTGGGTAGAAGGTGCGACTTCATCCCCTTGAAGCCTAACACCTGCAAATGTCACAAGTATCAGTAAAACTGGTGCCTGGAGGCTGGAAACACACCCAAGGCCTTGCAGGCCTTATTGTGATACTGTAAAGCAGTTAAATACACTTTCCTGAGTATGTGAAGTGTTTTATTTTCACACCTCCAGCCAGGGGTGAACCCTGAAATCTTACCCTGCGCGAAGCTCCATGACCCTGGGTAGAAGGTGCGACTTCATCCCCTTGAAGCATAACACCTCCAAGTGTCACAAGTATCAGTACAACTGGTGCCTGGAGGCTGGAAACAAACCCAAGGCCTTGCAGGCCTTGTTCTGATACTGTAAATGAGTTAAATACACTTTCCTGAGTAAGTGAAGTGTTTTATTTTCACACTTCCATCCAGGGGTGAACCCTGAAATCTCACCCTGCGCGAAGCTCCATGACCCTGGGTAGAAGGTGCGACTTCATCCCCTTGAAGCCTAACACCTGCAAATGTCACAAGTATCAGTAAAACTGGTGCCAGGAGGCTGGAAGTAGGCCCAAGGCCTTGCAGGCCTTATTCTGATACTGTAAAGGAGCTAAATACACTTTCCTGAGTATGTGAAGTGTTTTATTTTCACACCTCCAGCCAGGGGTGAAGCCTGAAATCTCACCCTGCGCGGAGCTCCATGACCCTGGGTAGAAGGTGCGACTTCATCCCCTTGAAGCCTAACAACTACAAATGTCACAAGTATCAGTAAAACTGGTGCCAGGAGGCTGGAAGTAGGCCCAAGGCCTTGCAGGCCTTATTCTGATACTGTAAAGCAGCTAAATACGCTTTCCTGAGTATGTGAAGTGTTTTATTTTCACACCTCCAGCCAGGGGTGAAGCCTGAAATCTCACCCTGCGCGGAGCTCCATAACCCTGGGTAGAAGGTGCGGCTTCATCCCCTTGAAGCCTAACACCTGCAAATGTCACAAGTATCAGTAAATCTGGTGCCAGGAGGCTGGAAGTAGGCCCAAGGCCTTGCAGGCCTTATTCTGATACTGTAAAGCAGCTAAATACGCTTTCCTGAGTATGTGAAGTGTTTTATTTTCACACTTCCATCCAGGGGTGAACTCTGAAATCTCACCCTGCGCGGAGCTCCATAACCCTGGGTAGAAGGTGCGACTTCATCCCCTTGAAGCCTAACACCTACAAATGTCACAAGTATCAGTAAAACTGGTGCCAGGAGGCTGGAAGTAGGCCCAAGGCCTTGCAGGCCTTATTCTGATACTGTAAAGCAGCTAAATACACTTTCCTGAGTATGTGAAGTGTATATTTTTCACACCTCAAGCCTGGGGTGAACCCTGAAATCTCACCCTGCGCGGAGCTCCATGACCCTGGGTAGAAGGTGCGACTTCATCCCCTTGAAGCCTAACACCTACAAATGTCACAAGTATCAGTAAAACTGGTGCCAGGAGGCTGGAAGTAGGCCCAAGGCCTTGCAGGCCTTGTTCTGATACTGTAAAGGAGTTAAATACACTTTCCTGAGTATGTGAAGTGTTTTATTTTCACACTTCCATCCAGGGGTGAACCCTGAAATCTCACCCTGCGCGGAGCTCCATGACCCTGGGTAGAAGGTGCGACTTCATCCCCTTGAAGCCTAACACCTGCAAATGTCACAAGTATCAGTAAAACTGGTGTCTGGAGGCTGGAAACACACCCAAGGCCTTGCAGGCCTTATTATGATACTGTAAAGCAGTTAAATACACTTTCCTGAGGATGTGAAGTGTTTTATTTTCACACCTCAAGCCTGGGGTGAAGCCAGAAATCTCACCCTGCGCGGAGCTCCATGACACTGGGTAGAAGGTGCGACTTCATCCCCTTGAAGCCTAACACCTGCAAATGTCACAAGTATCAGTAAAACTGGTGCCAGGACGCTGGAAGTAGGCCCAAGGCCTTGCAGGCCTTATTCTGATACTGTAAAGCAGCTAAATACAATTTCCCGAGTATGTGAAGTGTTTTATTTTCACACCTCCAGCCAGGGGTGAAGCCTGAAATCTCACCCTGCGCGGAGCTCCATGACCCTGGGTAGAAGGTGCGACTTCATCCCCTTGAAGCCTAACACCTGCAAATGTCACAAGTATCAGTAAAACTGGTGCCAGGAGGCTGGAAGTAGGCCCAAGGCCTTGCAGGCCTTATTCTGATACTGTAAAGGAGCTAAATATACTTTCCTGAGTATGTGAAGCTTTTATTTTCACACCTCAAGCATGGGGTGAACCCTGAAATCTCACCCTGCGCGGAGCTCCATAACCCTGGGTAGAAGGTGCGACTTGATCCCCTTGAAGCCCAACACCTGCAAATGTCACAAGTATCAGTAAAACTGGTGCCAGTAGGCTGGATGTAGGCCCAAGGCCTTGCAGGCCTTATTCTGATACTGTAAAGGAGCTAAATACACTTTCCTGAGTATGTGAAGTGTTTTATTTTCACACCTCAAGCCTGGGGTGAACCCTGAAATCTCACCCTGCGCGGAGCTCCATGACCCTGGGTAGAAGGTGCGACTTCATCCCCTTGAAGCCTAACACCTACAAATGTCACAAGTATCAGTAAATCTGGTGCCAGGAGGCTGGAAGTAGGCCCAAGGCCTTGCAGGCCTTATTCTGATACAGTAAAGCAGCTAAATACACTTTCCTGAGTATGTGAAGTGTTTTATTTTAACACCTCCAGCCTGGGGTGAAGCCTGAAACCTTACCCTGCACGGAGCTCCATGACCCTGGGTAGAAGGTGCGACTTCATCCCCTTGAAGCCTAACACCTGCAAATGTCACAAGTATCAGTAAAACTGGTGCCAGGAGGCTGGAAGTAGGCCCAAGGCCTTGCAGGCCTTATTCTGATACTGTAAAGGAGCTAAATACACTTTCCTGAGTATGTGAAGTGTTTTATTTTCACACCTCCAGCCAGGGGTGAAGCCTGAAATCTCACCCTGCGCGGAGCTCCATGACCCTGGGTAGAAGGTGCGACTTCATCCCCTTGAAGCCTAACACCTACAAATGTCACAAGTATCAGTAAAACTGGTGCCAGGAGGCTGGAAGTAGGCCCAAGGCCTTGCAGGCCTTATTCCGATACTGTAAAGCAGCTAAATACACTTTCCTGAGTATGTGAAGTGTTTTATTTTCACACCTCCAGCCAGGGGTGAAGCCTGAAATCTCACCCTGCGCGGAGCTCCATGACCCTGGGTAGAAGGTGCGACTTCATCCCCTTGAAGCCTAACACCTCCAAGTGTCACAAGTATCAGTACAACTGGTGCCTGGAGGCTGGAAACACACCCAAGGCCTTGCAGGCCTTATTGTGATACTGTAAAGCAGTTAAATACACTTTCCTGAGTATGTGAAGTGTTTTATTTTCACACCTCCAGCCAGGGGTGAACCCTGAAATCTTACCCTGCGCGAAGCTCCATGACCCTGGGTAGAAGGTGCGACTTCATCCCCTTGAAGCATAACACCTCCAAGTGTCACAAGTATCAGTACAACTGGTGCCTGGAGGCTGGAAACAAACCCAAGGCCTTGCAGGCCTTGTTCTGATACTGTAAATGAGTTAAATACACTTTCCTGAGTAAGTGAAGTGTTTTATTTTCACACTTCCATCCAGGGGTGAACCCTGATATCTCACCCTGCGCGGAGCTCCATAACCCTGGGTAGAAGTTGCGACTTCATCCCCTTGAAGCCTAACACCTGCAAATGTCACCAGTATCAGTAAAACTGGAGTCTGGAGGCTGGAAACACACCCAAGGCATTGCAGGTCCTATTCTGATACTGTAAAGGAGTTAAATACACTTTAATGAGTATGTGAAGTGTTTTGTTTTCACACCACCAGCCAGGGGTGAACCCTGAATTCTCACCCTGAGCGGAGCTCCATAACCCTGGGTAGAAGGTGCGACTTCATCCCCTTGAAGCCTAACACCTGCAAACGTCACAAGCATCAGTAAAACTGGTGCCTGGGTGCTGGAAACACACCCAAGGCCTTGCAGGCCTTATCCTGATACTGTAAAGGAGTTAAATACACTTTCCCGAGTATGTGAAGTGTTTTGTTTTCACACCTTGAGCCAGGGGTGAACCCTGAAATCTAACCCTGCGCGGAGCTCCATGACCCTGGGTAGAAGGTGCGACTTCATCCCCTTGAAGCCTAACACCTGCAAATGTCACCAGTATCAGTAAAACTGGTGTCTGGAGGCTGGAAACACACCCAAGGCATTGCAGGCCCTATTCTGATACTGTAAAGGAGTGAAATACACTTTCCTGAGTATGTGAAGTGATTTGTTTTCACACCTCCAGCCAGGGGTGAACCCTGAAATCTTACCCTGCGCGGAGCTCCATGACCCTGGGTAGAAGGTGCGACTTCATCCCCTTGAAGCATAACACCTCCAAGTGTCACAAGTATCAGTACAACTGGTGCCTGGAGGCTGGAAACAAACCCAAGGCCTTGCAGGCCTTGTTCTGATACTGTAAAGGAGTTAAATACACTTTCCTGAGTAAGTGAAGTGTTTTATTTTCACACTTCCATCCAGGGGTGAACCCTGAAATCTCACCCTGCGCGGAGCTCCATAACCCTGGGTAGAAGGTGCGACTTCATCCCCTTGAAGCCTAACACCTGCAAATGTCACAAGTATCAGTAAAACTGGTGCCTGGAGGCTGGAAACACACCCAAGGCCTTGCAGGCCTTATTGTGATACTGTAAAGCAGTTAAATACACTTTCCTGAGTATGTGAAGTGTTTTATTTTCACACCTCCAGCCAGGGGTGAACCCTGAAATCTTACCCTGCGTGAAGCTCCATGACCCTGGGTAGAAGGTGCGACTTCATCCCCTTGAAGCATAACACCTCCAAGTGTCACAAGTATCAGTACAACTGGTGCCTGGAGGCTGGAAACAAACCCAAGGCCTTGCAGGCCTTGTTCTGATACTGTAAATGAGTTAAATACACTTTCCTGAGTAAGTGAAGTGTTTTATTTTCACACTTCCATCCAGGGGTGAACCCTGAAATCTCACCCTGCGCGAAGCTCCATGACCCTGGGTAGAAGGTGCGACTTCATCCCCTTGAAGCCTAACACCTGCAAATGTCACAAGTATCAGTAAAACTGGTGCCAGGAGGCTGGAAGTAGGCCCAAGGCCTTGCAGGCCTTATTCTGATACTGTAAAGGAGCTAAATACACTTTCCTGAGTGTGTGAAGTGTTTTATTTTCACACCTCCAGCCAGGGGTGAAGCCTGAAATCTCACCCTGCGCGGAGCTCCATGACCCTGGGTAGAAGGTGCGACTTCACCCCCTTGAAGCCTAACACCTACAAATGTCACAAGTATCAGTAAAACTGGTGCCAGGAGGCTGGAAGTAGGCCCAAGGCCTTGCAGGCCTTATTCTGATACTGTAAAGCAGCTAAATACGCTTTCCTGAGTATGTGAAGTGTTTTATTTTCACACCTCCAGCCAGGGGTGAAGCCTGAAATCTCACCCTGCGCGGAGCTCCATAACCCTGGGTAGAAGGTGCGGCTTCATCCCCTTGAAGCCTAACACCTACAAATGTCACAAGTATCAGTAAAACTGGTGCCAGGAGGCTGGAAGTAGGCCCAAGGCCTTGCAGGCCTTATTCTGATACTGTAAAGCAGCTAAATACGCTTTCCTGAGTATGTGAAGTGTTTTATTTTCACACCTCCAGCCAGGGGTGAAGCCTGAAATCTCACCCTGCGCGGAGCTCCATAACCCTGGGTAGAAGGTGCGACTTCATCCCCTTGAAGCCTAACACCTGCAAATGTCACAAGTATCAGTAAAACTGGTGCCTGGAGGCTGGAAACACACCCAAGGCCTTGCAGGCCTTATTGTGATACTGTAAAGCAGTTAAATACGCTTTCCTGAGTATGTGAAGTGTTTTATTTTCACACCTCCAGCCAGGGGTGAACCCTGAAATCTTACCCTGCGCGAAGCTCCATGACCCTGGGTAGAAGGTGCGACTTCATCCCCTTGAAGCATAACACCTCCAAGTGTCACAAGTATCAGTACAACTGGTGCCTGGAGGCTGGAAACAAACCCAAGGCCTTGCAGGCCTTGTTCTGATACTGTAAATGAGTTAAATACACTTTCCTGAGTAAGTGAAGTGTTTTATTTTCACACTTCCATCCAGGGGTGAACCCTGATATCTCACCCTGCGCGGAGCTCCATAACCCTGGGTAGAAGTTGCGACTTCATCCCCTTGAAGCCTAACACCTGCAAATGTCACCAGTATCAGTAAAACTGGAGTCTGGAGGCTGGAAACACACCCAAGGCATTGCAGGTCCTATTCTGATACTGTAAAGGAGTTAAATACACTTTAATGAGTATGTGAAGTGTTTTGTTTTCACACCACCAGCCAGGGGTGAACCCTGAATTCTCACCCTGAGCGGAGCTCCATAACCCTGGGTAGAAGGTGCGACTTCATCCCCTTGAAGCCTAACACCTGCAAACGTCACAAGCATCAGTAAAACTGGTGCCTGGGTGCTGGAAACACACCCAAGGCCTTGCAGGCCTTATCCTGATACTGTAAAGGAGTTAAATACACTTTCCTGAGTATGTGAAGTGTTTTGTTTTCACACCTTGAGCCAGGGGTGAACCCTGAAATCTAACCCTGCGCGGAGCTCCATGACCCTGGGTAGAAGGTGCGACTTCTTCCCCTTGAAGCCTAACACCTGCAAATGTCACCAGTATCAGTAAAACTGGTGTCTGGAGGCTGGAAACACACCCAAGGCATTGCAGGCCCTATTCTGATACTGTAAAGGAGTGAAATACACTTTACTGAGTATGTGAAGTGATTTGTTTTCACACCTCCAGCCAGGGGTGAACCCTGAAATCTTACCCTGCGCGGAGCTCCATGACCCTGGGTAGAAGGTGCGACTTCATCCCCTTGAAGCATAACACCTCCAAGTGTCACAAGTATCAGTACAACTGGTGCCTGGAGGCTGGAAACAAACCCAAGGCCTTGCAGGCCTTGTTCTGATACTGTAAAGGAGTTAAATACACTTTCCTGAGTAAGTGAAGTGTTTTATTTTCACACTTCCATCCAGGGGTGAACCCTGAAATCTCACCCTGCGCGGAGCTCCATAACCCTGGGTAGAAGGTGCGACTTCATCCCCTTGAAGCCTAACACCTGCAAATGTCACAAGTATCAGTAAAACTGGTGCCTGGAGGCTGGAAACACACCCAAGGCCTTGCAGGCCTTATTGTGATACTGTAAAGCAGTTAAATACACTTTCCTGAGTATGTGAAGTGTTTTATTTTCACACCTCCAGCCAGGGGTGAACCCTGAAATCTTACCCTGCGCGAAGCTCCATGACCCTGGGTAGAAGGTGCGACTTCATCCCCTTGAAGCATAACACCTCCAAGTGTCACAAGTATCAGTACAACTGGTGCCTGGAGGCTGGAAACAAACCCAAGGCCTTGCAGGCCTTGTTCTGATACTGTAAATGAGTTAAATACACTTTCCTGAGTAAGTGAAGTGTTTTATTTTCACACTTCCATCCAGGGGTGAACCCTGAAATCTCACCCTGCGCGAAGCTCCATGACCCTGGGTAGAAGGTGCGACTTCATCCCCTTGAAGCCTAACACCTGCAAATGTCACAAGTATCAGTAAAACTGGTGCCAGGAGGCTGGAAGTAGGCCCAAGGCCTTGCAGGCCTTATTCTGATACTGTAAAGGAGCTAAATACACTTTCCTGAGTATGTGAAGTGTTTTATTTTCACACCTCCAGCCAGGGGTGAAGCCTGAAATCTCACCCTGCGCGGAGCTCCATGACCCTGGGTAGAAGGTGCGACTTCATCCCCTTGAAGCCTAACAACTACAAATGTCACAAGTATCAGTAAAACTGGTGCCAGGAGGCTGGAAGTAGGCCCAAGGCCTTGCAGGCCTTATTCTGATACTGTAAAGCAGCTAAATACGCTTTCCTGAGTATGTGAAGTGTTTTATTTTCACACCTCCAGCCAGGGGTGAAGCCTGAAATCTCACCCTGCGCGGAGCTCCATAACCCTGGGTAGAAGGTGCGGCTTCATCCCCTTGAAGCCTAACACCTGCAAATGTCACAAGTATCAGTAAATCTGGTGCCAGGAGGCTGGAAGTAGGCCCAAGGCCTTGCAGGCCTTATTCTGATACTGTAAAGCAGCTAAATACGCTTTCCTGAGTATGTGAAGTGTTTTATTTTCACACTTCCATCCAGGGGTGAACTCTGAAATCTCACCCTGCGCGGAGCTCCATAACCCTGGGTAGAAGGTGCGACTTCATCCCCTTGAAGCCTAACACCTACAAATGTCACAAGTATCAGTAAAACTGGTGCCAGGAGGCTGGAAGTAGGCCCAAGGCCTTGCAGGCCTTATTCTGATACTGTAAAGCAGCTAAATACACTTTCCTGAGTATGTGAAGTGTATATTTTTCACACCTCAAGCCTGGGGTGAACCCTGAAATCTCACCCTGCGCGGAGCTCCATGACCCTGGGTAGAAGGTGCGACTTCATCCCCTTGAAGCCTAACACCTACAAATGTCACAAGTATCAGTAAAACTGGTGCCAGGAGGCTGGAAGTAGGCCCAAGGCCTTGCAGGCCTTGTTCTGATACTGTAAAGGAGTTAAATACACTTTCCTGAGTATGTGAAGTGTTTTATTTTCACACTTCCATCCAGGGGTGAACCCTGAAATCTCACCCTGCGCGGAGCTCCATGACCCTGGGTAGAAGGTGCGACTTCATCCCCTTGAAGCCTAACACCTGCAAATGTCACAAGTATCAGTAAAACTGGTGCCTGGAGGCTGGAAACACACCCAAGGCCTTGCAGGCCTTATTATGATACTGTAAAGCAGTTAAATACACTTTCCTGAGGATGTGAAGTGTTTTATTTTCACACCTCAAGCCTGGGGTGAAGCCAGAAATCTCACCCTGCGCGGAGCTCCATGACACTGGGTAGAAGGTGCGACTTCATCCCCTTGAAGCCTAACACCTGCAAATGTCACAAGTATCAGTAAAACTGGTGCCAGGACGCTGGAAGTAGGCCCAAGGCCTTGCAGGCCTTATTCTGATACTGTAAAGCAGCTAAATACAATTTCCTGAGTATGTGAAGTGTTTTATTTTCACACCTCCAGCCAGGGGTGAAGCCTGAAATCTCACCCTGCGCGGAGCTCCATGACCCTGGGTAGAAGGTGCGACTTCATCCCCTTGAAGCCTAACACCTGCAAATGTCACAAGTATCAGTAAAACTGGTGCCAGGAGGCTGGAAGTAGGCCCAAGGCCTTGCAGGCCTTATTCTGATACTGTAAAGGAGCTAAATATACTTTCCTGAGTATGTGAAGCTTTTATTTTCACACCTCAAGCATGGGGTGAACCCTGAAATCTCACCCTGCGCGGAGCTCCATAACCCTGGGTAGAAGGTGCGACTTGATCCCCTTGAAGCCCAACACCTGCAAATGTCACAAGTATCAGTAAAACTGGTGCCAGTAGGCTGGATGTAGGCCCAAGGCCTTGCAGGCCTTATTCTGATACTGTAAAGGAGCTAAATACACTTTCCTGAGTATGTGAAGTGTTTTATTTTCACACCTCAAGCCTGGGGTGAACCCTGAAATCTCACCCTGCGCGGAGCTCCATGACCCTGGGTAGAAGGTGCGACTTCATCCCCTTGAAGCCTAACACCTACAAATGTCACAAGTATCAGTAAATCTGGTGCCAGGAGGCTGGAAGTAGGCCCAAGGCCTTGCAGGCCTTATTCTGATACAGTAAAGCAGCTAAATACACTTTCCTGAGTATGTGAAGTGTTTTATTTTAACACCTCCAGCCTGGGGTGAAGCCTGAAACCTTACCCTGCACGGAGCTCCATGACCCTGGGTAGAAGGTGCGACTTCATCCCCTTGAAGCCTAACACCTGCAAATGTCACAAGTATCAGTAAAACTGGTGCCAGGAGGCTGGAAGTAGGCCCAAGGCCTTGCAGGCCTTATTCTGATACTGTAAAGGAGCTAAATACACTTTCCTGAGTATGTGAAGTGTTTTATTTTCACACCTCCAGCCAGGGGTGAAGCCTGAAATCTCACCCTGCGCGGAGCTCCATGACCCTGGGTAGAAGGTGCGACTTCATCCCCTTGAAGCCTAACACCTACAAATGTCACAAGTATCAGTAAAACTGGTGCCAGGAGGCTGGAAGTAGGCCCAAGGCCTTGCAGGCCTTATTCCGATACTGTAAAGCAGCTAAATACACTTTCCTGAGTATGTGAAGTGTTTTATTTTCACACCTCCAGCCAGGGGTGAAGCCTGAAATCTCACCCTGCGCGGAGCTCCATGACCCTGGGTAGAAGGTGCGACTTCATCCCCTTGAAGCCTAACACCTCCAAGTGTCACAAGTATCAGTACAACTGGTGCCTGGAGGCTGGAAACACACCCAAGGCCTTGCAGGCCTTATTGTGATACTGTAAAGCAGTTAAATACACTTTCCTGAGTATGTGAAGTGTTTTATTTTCACACCTCCAGCCAGGGGTGAACCCTGAAATCTTACCCTGCGCGAAGCTCCATGACCCTGGGTAGAAGGTGCGACTTCATCCCCTTGAAGCATAACACCTCCAAGTGTCACAAGTATCAGTACAACTGGTGCCTGGAGGCTGGAAACAAACCCAAGGCCTTGCAGGCCTTGTTCTGATACTGTAAATGAGTTAAATACACTTTCCTGAGTAAGTGAAGTGTTTTATTTTCACACTTCCATCCAGGGGTGAACCCTGATATCTCACCCTGCGCGGAGCTCCATAACCCTGGGTAGAAGTTGCGACTTCATCCCCTTGAAGCCTAACACCTGCAAATGTCACCAGTATCAGTAAAACTGGAGTCTGGAGGCTGGAAACACACCCAAGGCATTGCAGGTCCTATTCTGATACTGTAAAGGAGTTAAATACACTTTAATGAGTATGTGAAGTGTTTTGTTTTCACACCACCAGCCAGGGGTGAACCCTGAATTCTCACCCTGAGCGGAGCTCCATAACCCTGGGTAGAAGGTGCGACTTCATCCCCTTGAAGCCTAACACCTGCAAACGTCACAAGCATCAGTAAAACTGGTGCCTGGGTGCTGGAAACACACCCAAGGCCTTGCAGGCCTTATCCTGATACTGTAAAGGAGTTAAATACACTTTCCCGAGTATGTGAAGTGTTTTGTTTTCACACCTTGAGCCAGGGGTGAACCCTGAAATCTAACCCTGCGCGGAGCTCCATGACCCTGGGTAGAAGGTGCGACTTCATCCCCTTGAAGCCTAACACCTGCAAATGTCACCAGTATCAGTAAAACTGGTGTCTGGAGGCTGGAAACACACCCAAGGCATTGCAGGCCCTATTCTGATACTGTAAAGGAGTGAAATACACTTTCCTGAGTATGTGAAGTGATTTGTTTTCACACCTCCAGCCAGGGGTGAACCCTGAAATCTTACCCTGCGCGGAGCTCCATGACCCTGGGTAGAAGGTGCGACTTCATCCCCTTGAAGCATAACACCTCCAAGTGTCACAAGTATCAGTACAACTGGTGCCTGGAGGCTGGAAACAAACCCAAGGCCTTGCAGGCCTTGTTCTGATACTGTAAAGGAGTTAAATACACTTTCCTGAGTAAGTGAAGTGTTTTATTTTCACACTTCCATCCAGGGGTGAACCCTGAAATCTCACCCTGCGCGGAGCTCCATAACCCTGGGTAGAAGGTGCGACTTCATCCCCTTGAAGCCTAACACCTGCAAATGTCACAAGTATCAGTAAAACTGGTGCCTGGAGGCTGGAAACACACCCAAGGCCTTGCAGGCCTTATTGTGATACTGTAAAGCAGTTAAATACACTTTCCTGAGTATGTGAAGTGTTTTATTTTCACACCTCCAGCCAGGGGTGAACCCTGAAATCTTACCCTGCGTGAAGCTCCATGACCCTGGGTAGAAGGTGCGACTTCATCCCCTTGAAGCATAACACCTCCAAGTGTCACAAGTATCAGTACAACTGGTGCCTGGAGGCTGGAAACAAACCCAAGGCCTTGCAGGCCTTGTTCTGATACTGTAAATGAGTTAAATACACTTTCCTGAGTAAGTGAAGTGTTTTATTTTCACACTTCCATCCAGGGGTGAACCCTGAAATCTCACCCTGCGCGAAGCTCCATGACCCTGGGTAGAAGGTGCGACTTCATCCCCTTGAAGCCTAACACCTGCAAATGTCACAAGTATCAGTAAAACTGGTGCCAGGAGGCTGGAAGTAGGCCCAAGGCCTTGCAGGCCTTATTCTGATACTGTAAAGGAGCTAAATACACTTTCCTGAGTGTGTGAAGTGTTTTATTTTCACACCTCCAGCCAGGGGTGAAGCCTGAAATCTCACCCTGCGCGGAGCTCCATGACCCTGGGTAGAAGGTGCGACTTCACCCCCTTGAAGCCTAACACCTACAAATGTCACAAGTATCAGTAAAACTGGTGCCAGGAGGCTGGAAGTAGGCCCAAGGCCTTGCAGGCCTTATTCTGATACTGTAAAGCAGCTAAATACGCTTTCCTGAGTATGTGAAGTGTTTTATTTTCACACCTCCAGCCAGGGGTGAAGCCTGAAATCTCACCCTGCGCGGAGCTCCATAACCCTGGGTAGAAGGTGCGGCTTCATCCCCTTGAAGCCTAACACCTGCAAATGTCACAAGTATCAGTAAATCTGGTGCCAGGAGGCTGGAAGTAGGCCCAAGGCCTTGCAGGCCTTATTCTGATACTGTAAAGCAGCTAAATACGCTTTCCTGAGTATGTGAAGTGTTTTATTTTCACACTTCCATCCAGGGGTGAACTCTGAAATCTCACCCTGCGCGGAGCTCCATAACCCTGGGTAGAAGGTGCGTCTTCATCCCCTTGAAGCCTAACACCTGCAAATGTCACAAGTATCAGTAAAACTGGTGCCTGGAGGCTGGAAACACACCCAAGGCCTTGCAGGCCTTATTGTGATACTGTAAAGCAGTTAAATACACTTTCCTGAGTATGTGAAGTGTTTTATTTTCACACCTCCAGCCAGGGGTGAACCCTGAAATCTTACCCTGCGCGAAGCTCCATGACCCTGGGTAGAAGGTGCGACTTCATCCCCTTGAAGCATAACACCTCCAAGTGTCACAAGTATCAGTACAACTGGTGCCTGGAGGCTGGAAACAAACCCAAGGCCTTGCAGGCCTTGTTCTGATACTGTAAATGAGTTAAATACACTTTCCTGAGTAAGTGAAGTGTTTTATTTTCACACTTCCATCCAGGGGTGAACCCTGAAATCTCATCCTGCGCGAAGCTCCATGACCCTGGGTAGAAGGTGCGACTTCATCCCCTTGAAGCCTAACACCTGCAAATGTCACAAGTATCAGTAAAACTGGTGCCAGGAGGCTGGAAGTAGGCCCAAGGCCTTGCAGGCCTTATTCTGATACTGTAAAGGAGCTAAATACACTTTCCTGAGTATGTGAAGTGTTTTATTTTCACACCTCCAGCCAGGGGTGAAGCCTGAAATCTCACCCAGCGCGGAGCTCCATGACCCTGGGTAGAAGGTGCGACTTCATCCCCTTGAAGCCTAACAACTACAAATGTCACAAGTATCAGTAAAACTGGTGCCAGGAGGCTGGAAGTAGGCCCAAGGCCTTGCAGGCCTTATTCTGATACTGTAAAGCAGCTAAATACGCTTTCCTGAGTATGTGAAGTGTTTTATTTTCACACCTCCAGCCAGGGGTGAAGCCTGAAATCTCACCCTGCGCGGAGCTCCATAACCCTGGGTAGAAGGTGCGGCTTCATCCCCTTGAAGCCTAACACCTGCAAATGTCACAAGTATCAGTAAATCTGGTGCCAGGAGGCTGGAAGTAGGCCCAAGGCCTTGCAGGCCTTATTCTGATACTGTAAAGCAGCTAAATACACTTTCCTGAGTATGTGAAGTGTTTTATTTTCACACTTCCATCCAGGGGTGAACCCTGAAATCTCACCCTGCGCGGAGCTCCATAACCCTGGGTAGAAGGTGCGACTTCATCCCCTTGAAGCCTAACACCTACAAATGTCACAAGTATCAGTAAAACTGGTGCCAGGAGGCTGGAAGTAGGCCCAAGGCCTTGCAGGCCTTATTCTGATATTGTAAAGCAGCTAAATACACTTTCCTGAGTATGTGAAGTGTATATTTTTCACACCTCAAGCCTGGGGTGAACCCTGAAATCTCACCCTGCGCGGAGCTCCATGACCCTGGGTAGAAGGTGCGACTTCATCCCCTTGAAGCCTAACACCTGCAAATGTCACAAGCATCAGTAAAACTGGTGCCTGGATGCTGGAAACACACCCAAGGCCTTGCAGGCCTTATTCTGATACTGTAAAGGAGTTAAATACACTTTCCTGAGTATGTGAAGTGTTTTATTTTCACACCTCCAGCCAGGGGTGAACCCTGATATCTCACCCTGCGCGGAGCTCCATACCCTTGGGTAGAAGGTGCAACTTTATCCCCTTGAAGCCTAACACCTGCAAATGTCACAAGTATCAGTAAATTGGTGCCAGGAGGCTGGAATTAGGCCCAAGGCCTGGCAGGCCTTGTTCTGATACTGTGAAGGAGTTAAATACACTTTACTGAGTATGTAAAGTGTTTTGTTTTCACACCAACAGCCAGGGGTGAACCCTGAATTCTCACCCTGCGCGGAGCTCCATAACCTTGGGTAGAAGGTGCGACTTCATCCCCTTGAAGCCTAACACCTACAAATGTCACAAGTATCAGTAAAACTGGTGCCAGGAGGCTGGAAGTAGGCCCAAGGCCTTGCAGGCCTTATTCCGATACTGTAAAGCAGCTAAATACACTTTCCTGAGTATGTGAAGTGTTTTATTTTCACACCTCCAGCCAGGGGTGAAGCCTGAAATCTCACCCTGCGCGGAGCTCCATGACCCTGGGTAGAAGGTGCGACTTCATCCCCTTGAAGCATAACACCTCCAAGTGTCACAAGTATCAGTACAACTGGTGCCTGGAGGCTGGAAACAAACCCAAGGCCTTGCAGGCCTTGTTCTGATACTGTAAATGAGTTAAATACACTTTCCTGAGTAAGTGAAGTGTTTTATTTTCACACTTCCATCCAGGGGTGAACCCTGAAATCTCACCCTGCGCGGAGCTCCATAACCCTGGGTAGAAGGTGCGACTTCATCCCCTTGAAGCCTAACACCTACAAATGTCACAAGTATCAGTAAAACTGGTGCCAGGAGGCTGGAAGTAGGCCCAAGGCCTTGCAGGCCTTATTCTGATACTGTAAAGCAGCTAAATACACTTTCCTGAGTATGTGAAGTGTATATTTTTCACACCTCAAGCCTGGGGTGAACCCTGAAATCTCACCCTGCGCGGAGCTCCATGACCCTGGGTAGAAGGTGCGACTTCATCCCCTTGAAGCCTAACACCTACAAATGTCACAAGTATCAGTAAAACTGGTGCCAGGAGGCTGGAAGTAGGCCCAAGGCCTTGCAGGCCTTGTTCTGATACTGTAAAGGAGTTAAATAC